>NC_139697.1:82786606-82876606 GCF_964188405.1 Protomyctophum parallelum | reverse complement strand
TTGCGACGTGTTTAGGATAGGGACCATGCGACTGAAGTATAAATCAGTCTGAAATGGTAATAATTACAACATATTCTCCCTCTCAGATCTGGACGGATGAGTTCCTGGTGTGGGACCCAGAGGAGTTCGATGGAATCACTGAAATCTCACTGTCATCTGATGCCATCTGGGTACCTGATGTTATTGTCAGCGAATTGTAAGAAATCCTTGATTGCTGTCAGAAAACATGTCATCAGATATTAGATAATAGTGTAAAAGTTAAACGTTTTAATGAATAAAATGTAATTTGTTCCAATCTGTATATGTAAATAGAATATACCGCTATACAACTGGGGTGGTTGTATTTGGTCTCCCTGCTCTTCTATAGAGACATTTAGATGTCATTCATGTCTCACAGGATCTGAATAAATGTTTGTCCTGATGGTCAAGATTCAATGTATCTCCTGAGCAAGCAGGCCGGCTCGATGGCAACAATGTCAGTACTTCAGGAAACAAGGTTCAAATCCGGGGTAGAAGAGCTGTAAATGCTGCTTTAACATATTATTATTATTAAGGTTTAGTCTAACTCTAGAACATATTATATTGTAACTTTAAGATTGCCCCATACAGTTGCATGGACAAGAAGCAATTTGATTCCTGTTGTCCAGTGTCATGTTCTGTTGTTGACTTTCTGATCTGTCCCTGTCTTCAAGTGTGGACGAGGGGAAGTCCCCTCCTATCCCTTACGTCTACGTCAACTCCTCCGGCTCCGTGAGGAACTACAGGCCCATCCAGGCGGTGCTGGCCTGCAACTTGGAGATGTACGCCTTCCCATTTGACAAGCAGAACTGCACCCTCACCTTCCGCAGCTGGCTGCACTCAGGTCCTCTTCTAACCTTTTTGTGGAATGAGGGTAGTAGGCTAGATGTGGATGATATTGTTTAAATACATTTCCTTTCCTACCTTAGATGGATTCCATTTTTATTTTGAGGTTATTTTTTAAAGCTAAACTCTTTTAAAGTCTTAACTCTACATCAGTGTTTCTCAAATTCACATTTTTCATGTCCAGGACAGCCACATGTATATAGCCTATGTATTTGCTGCTGAACCCCATCTGAGAAGATTTGGGGCCCTATTTTCATCAGTGCTAAACGCCTTATCCCTAAACCTTTTTGCCATTTTTACTAAAAAAAAAAAAATTGTTCAACTAGCGGACGATCTAAATCAACCAATTGTGAGTTTAGGGATTTATAGCACTGACAAAAATAGGGCCCTTGGTGGCAGGGATTTACAGCCAAAGTCTAAGTTGAAGAGGTTAAATATATACATTATTAACTAATTTTACTGGGAGGCGACGCCCTGGGCATGGAACCCCCTCAACAGACCACTGGGGGCCGGATTTCCCCGGAACCCACTTTCAGAACCACTGCTGATCATTAAAAACGCGATTAGAGTACAATGTTTTATCCATACAGATAGTGTGTGTTTGGATGGAGATCTGTCGTCTACAAAAGGCCTCAATCAGATATTCAAGCCTGCACCTCTCTCTCTCTCTCTCTGTCTCTCTCTCTTCTCCTCCATCCTTCCCATCCATCCCTCCTCCATTAGTGAGTGAAATCGACCTGGCTCTGTGGAGGAGCGCGGACACCATCGCCAATGATAAGAGGGAGTTTATGAACGACGGCGAGTGGGAGCTGTTATCCTTACCGTCTCGCTACTGGCGCCTCCACCAGGGAGACATCGACTACGCTCAGATCCAGTTCAACGTGTGTAGCAAACCCATTTCATTCTGAACCTATTCCCAGTGGTGGGAAAAGTAAAAGTATATCAATACTGCAATGTAGAACTACTCCATTACAAGTAAAAGTATATCAATACTGCAATGTAGAACTACTCCATTACAAGTAAAAGTTCAGAATTCGAAATGTACTTGAGTAAAAGTGCAAA
This sequence comes from Protomyctophum parallelum, assembly GCF_964188405.1. Classification (NCBI taxonomy): domain Eukaryota; kingdom Metazoa; phylum Chordata; class Actinopteri; order Myctophiformes; family Myctophidae; genus Protomyctophum; species Protomyctophum parallelum. The sequence goes on along the minus strand of NC_139697.1, from coordinate 82,874,680 downwards.
AGTATCGGCATGAAAATGTACGTAAAGTAGCAAAAGTAGAAAGTACTCACTATGCAGAATGTCTCGTCTCAGGTTTTCAAATGTATAACAATCTTTTGAAAATAGCAGATCTTCAAGCTCACAATGCAGCGCATCGCGAGTCGCGACCCATTGTCGATCGGCTATTTTCAAAATGTCCGAAATGTAGGGCTGAAGTCATGGTCAAAATCTACAATTTATGTAACTAAAGTTTTCAAATACATGTAGTGGAGTAAAAGTACAATATTTGTCTCTGAGATGTAGTGGAGTAGAAGTAAAAGTATTGGAAATTGGAAATACTCAAGTAAAGTACAAGTCAAGTACTTAAGGACAGTACTTATGTAAATGTCCTTACAGTAGTTAGTTACTTTACACCACTGCCTATTCCTGCCGTACCATCCAGAAAAAGTGTTGAGGGTGTAGCCTAAAACTTCCAGGACCCCTGGTGGTCCCTTAACCCCACATTGAGAACCAGTGGCCTAATCTGTACTTCCTCATCTGTCTCTCATCTGTAAATAACAGATTTTAAGAAGAATTAAGGAAAAAAACAATGCATGTCGCATCCAATATGTTTAGTGAGACTTGACGTGGGCAGTGGACACCTGGAGAAAATGTCCATATAACTCTCGATATAATGATGAATATTGTTACATCATGGTTTAGGTTTGGCCAAGGACTGTAGAAGGACTCTCATTGCCTCACTGGATAGACATCTTTCACGTCAGCCACACCGACACAAATAGTCGTGTAATGTTACTTCATAAAAATATGTTGTTACCGATGACACACTATTTAAGGTTGTGTTGCATTCATGTCAAACGGAGTCAGGGTGCTGCTATTGTTCATGATGGCTCACAGGAAAGAGCCTTAATTAGTAACATCACTGGTAAACACCTGTGAGTAGGAACTACAGTAGGAAGTAAGGTTAAACTATCTGTGTCAACATGGCAGCTATGGAAATGTCTTCTCAGCTGTTGCTGAGTCAGTCTATTGTATATCCAGGCTGACTTGCATATTATGACATAAACACACCGCAGGGAGCATTTCAACTGAGTGGTGTGTGTGTGTGTGTGTGTGTGTGTGTGATGATCTCTAAATCATCTCTATCTCTCTCTCTTTCTCTCTCTCTCTCTCTCTCTCTCTCCCCCCTTTTTTCCAGCTGAGGTGTAGTGCTATAAGCCAGTGGTTCTCAACCTTTTCAGACCGTGACCCCCAAAATGATCATATTGGACCCCCCCACCCTGACAAGCACTTCGAGTCAATTTATAGTTTTACTCCGTTCCACAGATAAATAATATATGAAAATAGCCGAATGTACAAGCTCACAAGGGCTCGTTGCAAGCCGTTGTGTAAATCGTCAATCTTTACAATATTTGACAATTTGACCAATGTTCGACCAGTTTTTAAAGTAGGGTAGGCTATGGTTTGTTGATTACTTTTGATGCAGTAATGGTCTTTGTCTTCTCTTTCTTTCTTTTTGTTTTGTTGAGAGATATTAAATAGGTCTTAAGTAAGTAAGCCCTGCAGAGCCATTGGTCTTACAGTTCCTTAAATTGTCACTTCACTGTCATATCCCCCCCCCCCCACAGGTTAAGAACCATTATGTAAACTACCCCCCATCCCAGTGAGCCCCTGTAACTGCAACAAGTGACAGCTGCCTGAGCTGCGGTTACTTTATTGACAGAGAATTTTAAGCTGTGACCATCCATGGGGGTTCACTCCCCCATGCTGTGCCATAAAGCAATTGGCTGCCTTGGACCTTCATGGATCGGGGCTATAGTGCGCAGGGTAAATGCTAAAAGATGAGGCTAAAGGTTGTTTGTGGCATGTAAAAGAGAGAGGAGAGAGGCAGTGACAGGGAGATAGAAGAGCAATAATGAGACTGTCTCAGTGGTTGCCTGATCAATGGAGTTCTTGTTAGTGCCCGAGGAAAATGGGCTCCCAGCCCATTGCAGGTGGAGAGAGAGAGAGAGAGGGAGTGCACGCATGTGTGTGTGACTGTGTGTGCTGTGTGTGTGTGTGTGCGCGTATGTGCGTGCGGGGTAGTGTGGGGTGGGGGGTTGGTGTCTTCAGAGAGATGGCTTGGCTGCTGTTTATTCAGCTGAAAGATAGACTTTATTTTTAGGGTTGCCTGTTCTCAAACATTTTAATGCAAAATTATTCAACATTTTCAAAAATCTTCACTATTGTCGAATAGCCGAAAGATGAGTATTAAAGAGATTTTGGGGCTTGATTAACACATTTAGCTGTGGACTCACTGGAACCCCTTCAAGGTCCACTGGAGGTCCCCAGACCCCAACCCGGGACTACTTATGATTCACAGAGCTGCTCTTACAGTATGATGGTGGTTAAGTTGAAGAAGGTAAATATTTCAGCTACAGTAAAGAAAGAGAGAGCTTGCATTCCCCTCTTTAAATTAAATTTATGTCAGTATCATGGTCAGTATCATGTCAGTATCATGGTCAGTATCATATCAGTATCATGGTCAGTATCATGTCAGTATCATGGTCAGTAGCATGTCAATATCATGGTCAGTATAATTTTAATATCATGGTCAGTATGTCAGTATCATGGTCAGTATCTTGGCCAGTATCATGGCCAGTATGTCAGTATCATGGTCAGTATGGCAGTATCATGGTCAGTATCATGTTAGTATCATGGTCAGTATCTTGGTCAGTATGTCAGTATCATGGTCAGTATGTCAGTATCATGGTCAGTATGTCAGTATCATGTCTGTATCATGTTAGTATCATGGTCAGTATCATGTCTGTATCATGTCTGTATCATGGTCAGTATCATGGTCAGTATCATGGTCAGTATCATGTCTGTATCATGGTCAGTATCATGGTCAGTATCATGTCTGTATCATGGTCAGTATCATGGTCAGTATCATGGTCAGTATCATGTCAGTATCATGGTCAGTATCATGGTCAGTATCATGTCAGTATCATGGTCAGTATCATGTCAGTATCATGGTCAGTATCATGGTCAGTATCATGGTCAGTATCATGTCTGTATCATGGTCAGTATCATGGTCAGTATCATGGTCAGTATCATGTCAGTATCATGGTCAGTATCATGGTCAGTATCATGTCAGTATCATGGTCAGTATCATGGTCAGTATCATGTCAGTATCATGGTAAGTATGTCAGTATCATGTCTGTATCATGGTCAGTATCATGTCAGTATCATGGTCAGTATCATGGTCAGTATCATGTCAGTATCATGGTCAGTATCATGGTCAGTATCATGTCAGTATCATGGTCAGTATCATGGTCAGTATCATGGTCAGTATCATGTCAGTATCATGGTCAGTATCATGGTCAGTATCATGTCAGTATCATGGTAAGTATGTCAGTATCATGTCTGTATCATGTCTGTATCATGTCTGTATCATGTCTGTATCATGTCTGTATCATGTCTGTATCATGTCAGTATCATGGTAAGTATGTCAGTATCATGTCTGTATCATGTCTGTATCATGTCAGTATCATGTCTGTATCATGTCAGTATCATGTCTGTATCATGTCTGTATCATGGTAAGTATGTCAGTATCATGTCTGTATCATGTCTGTATCATGTCTGTATCATGTCAGTATCATGTCTGTATCATGTCAGTATCATGGTAAGTATGTCAGTATCATGTCTGTATCATGTCTGTATCATGTCTGTATCATGTCTGTATCATGTCAGTATCATGTCAGTATCATGTCAGTATCATGTCAGTATCATGTCAGTATCATGTCAGTATCATGTCAGTATCATGTCTGTATCATGTCTGTATCATGTCAGTATCATGTCTGTATCATGTCAGTATCATGGTCAGTATCATGTCAGTATCATGGTAAGTATGTCAGTATCATGGTAAGTATGTCAGTATCATGTCTGTATCATGTCTGTATCATGTCTGTATCATGTCTGTATCATGGTCATATCATGGTCCCCTATCATGAAAAAGAAACACAGTAACAATCAGTACAGTAGTGCAAATAGTAGGCATATAAAAACAACTCAAAGAAAACAAATACCGGTACTCAAAGTTCGAAAAGAGCAAACTTACTATAATGCATCAACTTTGGCTTTGACCTTGGTTTTAATACAAATAGTTCCAGTGGCATCTAAACGTGTTGTAAATATGCTTATCGGTATTGCGAAGATGAGGGGGTAGGCCTACCTGCCACCAATGATCCCACTCCATCCCAACCTCAGTCAAAGAGTGGCGGGTTTTGTACACTAGGCCTATAGAGTTTAAGTGGTTATAAAAATAACATGTCAATAATGATTGCCTCCCCACCTCTCTGTTGCATGTGCTTCAGGTGCTGATCCGACGGCGCCCCCTGCTGTACGTGGTGGGTCTGCTGCTGCCCAGCCTGTTCCTCATGGTGGCGGACGTGATGAGCTTCTACCTGCCTGCGGACGGCGGCATGCGTATCGCCTTTAAGATCACCATCCTGCTGGGCTACACCGTCTTCAGAGTCAACCTCATGGATGAGATGCCCGCTGTCGCCGTTAGAACTCCAATCATAGGTACAGTAGGAGTAGGCCTATCAATTCAATTCAAAGGGCTTTATTGGCATGAGAAAACATACGTTTACATTGCCAAAGCAGAAAGAACAATACAACAATACAGCAATACAATCAATACAAAAATTATGTACATTTGAAGGTCAGAATCTTCAATAGATCAAATTCTATGTACCCAGGTCACTCGATGCAGGTATAGTGCAGGAATATACACAATGCTTAGTCTTTAGGGTGGTTGTGTTCCATTTGATATCCTTCTCCTACCACAGCAACTCACAAATCTTGCTGCTGTGTTTGCACATTGTTGTACTTCGCCCAGCAGATATGGGATTTTTTTGTCTATCACCTATGTAACGTGTGATCTGCGTTGTGTTGTGGAATAATGAAGTTCCGGACGACTTTGTCTCTGACAGTTTAATCTGGTAAATACACAGACGTATCTGGTCAGTTTCTGTCTGTGTAACACACCCAATCCTCAGCACGTCATGGGCATGTCTCATGTTAGACTGACACCACTCAATAAACATACAATTTCAAAGAAATAACAACACAATGTACCTGGTAAATACACAGACGTATCTGGTCAGTTTCTGTCTGTGTAACACACCCAATCCTCAGCACGTCTATAATAGAATTAAAATAATTAATTGAAAACATGTACAAAACATCGCCACTTCATGTTGGTACATTTAGCATGTTTAGAACAACTAATATTCATCACAGTATCACAGTAAACATACAGAATCTTGTTGAAAATATATGTGCATTGTGCTGAGGAACACATCTTACCATGAGCATGTCTCATGTTAGACTGACACCACTCTAAACGTGGACACCAGTGTTATTCAATGGGTGCCGCCCACTAACCAATAAGAAATGTCATTACTGATGGAGCAAGTGGAACCCACTAAACTCTGTTACACCTACATGTAGGGCTCCACATTGGTAAAAGACAGAAATTAAACACACAAACGGCCAATTATATATGTTATATGAACACATAGCTCTGGTCCATAGCCTTCTTCTGCTTCGATTCTGACCTGCAGTATACTGTATATGTATGCAGGTTAGAATGGAAGCAGAAGAAGGCTATGGACCAGAGCTAATGAACACAATAGACCAGTAGTTTTCAACCAGTGGTCCGGTGAAGAGTTGGTAACCAAATGGACCCTTAATTATCTCTGAGAGCCTAAAATGAAACCAAATGGGCTTACGGCCCCGGGTTCATTTGGTTTCATTTTACGCTCTCAAGAGTTATTGTTAAACATCTGCATTGCTTAATTTAAAAGATGTCTACATAATTAGAGAATATAGAAGAATTGCTATTTTGATCAACGTTTGCCTGTTATCTATGGTCATTGGTAGCCAAAATCAATTCAGTATATGGAATTCTGCAATTTATGAAATGACAAATAATTTAATTTAATTTGGGGTCTGATGAGGTCTCATGGTGGTCCGTGGCTCAAATGCAGAATAAATGATGGGTGATATGAAAAAGGTTGAAATCCACTCAGTCATACATTTTTGAGGTGTGGAATATTTTAAAGCGTTGCTTTATTTATTATCTCCAAAGCTGTAGTTTTTCCTGGTGTATTGTATCATTTTAAATATGTCTGATAGCAGCGTTAAGCACAGCAAAAAGTTTTGGCATGGAAACTGTAATAGTCTCTCAAACCTTGTGGCCTCACTGGCCTGTTACGTACATGGCCTTGAAAGTGAAAGGAAAACACAATATACATCTCTTGAAAGTGGAGTGGCACCGTGTTCCCCAAGGAAAGAAAAGGTGTATTTTTCTTATCACCAAATATGTCCATTTTCATTCAGTTTGCATAATGGAGTTTTGTATTATAATGGTTCTGAAAATATGCCCAGTAAATAAATCCACTTGCTTCACTGATAATGTATCTACATGGGCGGTTTGAAAACATGTTTGCAAATGGATAAGATAAAAAGCCTTAAGGGCTATTGTGGTCATACTGTTTCCAATTCATCAAGACATTTATTTAAAGACATACAATAAGATACAGGAAATCATCAACACATATACTGGTAGTTCTGGTGTCAAGCTTAGATTAAATTGTTTGCTTAAAGTGTACTTTGATGCCAATACTTTGTACTTTTACTCAAGTAACAGTTTTGATGCAGGACTTTTCACTTGTAAGTGTAACAGAGTATTTCCACATTGTGGTATTGTTCCCTTTGTCCCCTTAAGCAAAATAAGAAATATCACCACTGCTTTTGTGTATGTGCGTGTGCGCGTGTGCGTGCGTGTGTGGTGTTTGCCATGCTCCAGGTGTGTTCTTTGCCATGTGCATGGCTCTGCTGATGCTGAGCCTGGCCAAGTCCATCGTGGTGGTGAAGCTGCTGCACCACAGTGAGAAGGAGGTGCAGCAGCTGTCCGTGTCTGCGTACCTGCTGGACAAGTACGGCTCCCTCAGCCACAGCTTCACGCAGAGCGCCTTCACGTCCACTAGAACCCTGGACGACATCACCCAGTCTGCGGGTGAGGAGACACTGATTCACTGATTGATAGCTTAGCTCCAGTTAATCCTTTATCCTATAATAAAGACATGCCCAAAATATGGGCACGAGTCACACGAGGTGGACTGGAAGCGGTTAATCAGCTTCAAATAACTGATTCAATTTGAAGACCTTTCTGCCGATATACACAGAGTATTACATTTTTGTAAAGAAATCAGTTTTTGTTTGCGGTTCACACAGTCACGTTTCTGCCAAAATGCCACCTACGCTGCAGATTGTAGTGTACGTATGTGCACAATCATCAAATGAGCTTCCCTATATATCCCATGGATTAAAGCAAAATAACATCTCACGACTGAAGTCCTAATATGTAATTTGTGAAACAGCGTGAAAGGAGCCACCACACACTAGCGCTGTGTGTCCCACACACTTAATATGTAAAAGTATGATGTTTTGGTAGCCATATAGCGAACCAGTTGAAAAAACTGCAGATTGAGGCATTATCTGAGATCATTAGGGTTTTCTTGGAAGGCTGAAAAAACGAATGATAGGCTATAGGCTATATCTAGCTTACAACGTAAGCTTACAACGTTGTAAGCTTGTAGATGGCCTATTTCTGGTGCAGGACACACTTCTATAGAAGACATACTGACTTCTATGGAATCCAAATGAGTGAAATCAGTCTTTCTTGGCGACTGACAACTTTAATCCGTGCTTTTATCCTCTTCGTCTCCAAAGGTTATGAGTTTGACCTTCCGCCGCCGAGGGAGGACCTGTTGTCCCTGACGAGCGAGCTGCCAGACGGTCCCTGCAGCCGCCTGGATTCGCTCCATCAGGAGCTGGTGTCCCTGCGCCTCTCCCTCTGCCAGGACGAGAGCCAGGACTCCTACCAGTCCGACTGGCTGGCCCTCTGCAGCAGGCTGGACCTCCTCCTGTTCCGGGTCTACCTGCTCATTCTCGGGGTGTACGTCTGTACCCTGCTGCTGCTCTGGCTCAGCTGGAGCTCTGCCTGACCGACCGCCAGTGGAGTGGTGGAAAAAGTATATACTGTACTCACATGTTTTACTTTAGAAAACGTGTCAATACTGCAAATGTAGAAGTATACTCTGTTAAGTAAACGTCGAGAATTCGAAATGTGCTTGAGTGAAAGTACAAGTGTTGACATCGCCTATACTTAATGTACGTAAGTGAAAGTTCTCATTGTGCAGAATGTCCCATTTCAAAATGTAAAATGTCTAAAAGTCTTTACACCACTGCCTGACCGCAGTGGCAACATCGCAAACGGCATGAAAAGAACAACACTTTGTATCAGTGGAAACAGCACAATATATGATATATAAAGTTTTTTAAGAGGTCTTAGGTCTTAAGTTCAGAAAAAACAAAATACAGTCTATGATTTATGTTGTTGTTTAAAAGGGCACCTCAATTCACCTTTTACTTAAGGCTACAGGCTATTATTGCGTATAGTCAGAAACCATTGCTCGACATATCCATTACTATATAACAGCTGTTCCTTGTATATACTGTAGGCTATTTTCATTATTCAATGATGAAGTACATAGGGTTTAAGTGTTTAAAAGAAAGTATTTATTGTGGACATCCTGTGGAAGAAAAAGAAAAAGTGTTTAAATGGAACCAATGTAGTTGTTATTTAGTCACAACTCACCACGCTCCGTGCCACGAGCTTGTAGATCGGCTATTTGTGTACACCACTGTCATATAGGAAGCAGTGTAGGGCATACTTTGGGGGGGGGGGGTAGTTGTAATGTAGAAGGTTTCTGCCTGACAGTAACAGTATACTAGTCTAGTGTTTTCTTTTGCCCGTGACCCAAAAGAGAAATTAAACATTTGCCCGGGACCCAAACTAGTGAAAATAACCATCTACAAGCTCATACTACTTCTAAAACAGTTGTTTTCTAATTTAGGGAATTCTCTTCCTGAAATTACTGAAAAACTGTTTTAATAATAATATTAAAAACGGAAATGTAGGAAACCAAAACAATAAAGTGACCCATAAACAAGTTTCTGCAGCCCACAAATGGGTCCCGACCCACTGTTTGGGAACCAGTGTACTAGCATTGGAGTAAGCCTGATGTAGCGTGAAGTGATGGTCGCAGAGTGGGTGATGCATTCCTGGAATGGTGCCATTCGCTCTGCTCACCCCCTCCGACATAAGTATGGTTTGCGATGCAGAATAGAATCACCAATGCATTCTGCTGCTCATGGCCCATTACATTACACCAGTGGTTCCCAAACGTTTTAGCCTGTGACCTAAAAGGGAAATTAGATTTTTGCCCGGGACCCAAACCTAGTGAAAATAGCAGATCTATAAGCTCACAACGTGTCGCTTTGTTGTCTAATTTATTTTCTTTGATTTTCTTGATGAAATTACTGAAAATAATCTTTGAATTTTGTTTTTAATTAATGAAAATGTTTGAATGTTTGAAAGGTAGGAAACAAATTATAAAGGGACCCACAAAAATGTGTCCCCGACCCACAAATGGGTGCCGATCCAGTGTTTGGGAACCAGTGCTTTAGACAAGAACAAGAGGTTATTGTCATGCTATTTGGACAGGAGAGCCAGATGTTTGTGCCCTGAAGTGTCAATGCAAATATTTACCAAAAGCAACCCCCATGGAGGGCAAATGATTCCACATTGTTTTAACCTCATATCACATGCCTACCCATGCATATCCAACAGATCAATAAATGTCCATTTAAAGCTCATCGTCTGTAAGTGTGTTTATTCCCCGTTGACTGAAATAAATCCGAGGCGCGTTAAATGTCTACAGTATAGCGTGATCTATATTAATGCAATTTCCATTACATCACTAGGCGTTCAGGCCTCCAGAGGATCTTATTAACAGTTATTGTGGAGCAGGACTTAAGATAGAAGAGATGAGAGTATAGCTGTTTATGGTCCATGTCCATCCATGTGTTATCTGCTGCATGAGATATAACTGATAAGTGCACATGGCAGCATTTTTAAACCAATTTCATGGCACAAATTGACGATAACATAATATTTCTTTAATTTAATTAAAGATACAAATCTTTTTGTTGCAGCCAACTGCACATCACACAGATTCAGCTGGTCCACTGCTGCAGCTATTCTGTCAACATGAGCCAAACGACAAATGTTGTGTATATTTTGTTGAAGAAATACAATGACAGTAAACTCACAGCAGTTTTATGTCAATATAACTGTGTACCTGCTTTATGCCGCTTTCAATGAAAAAATACATATTTTTCATAAGCACGGCATGTCAGTCAACAACACACAACTGTAATGCCTGGTGCCTTTGAATGGAAATATTTTGGAAGCATTTAATTGACATGCTTTGCCAAGCTTACGTCGTCATGAGTAAGTCTTGCTCACAGATGCTTTCATCAGACACAGACAGTCAGGGACAGACAGTCGAGGCTACAGTTTTTATTGTTTTTACTGTAATACTGCATCATGCCTCTTGTCAACTGTCAGAGTTACAGACCTGTAAAGGTCCATTTTGAACCTCCTCAAGGAACCCTGAGGGTCCTTGTACCCCACTTGTGTGTGTGTGTGTGTGTGTGTGTGTGTGTGTGTGTGTGTGTGTGTGTGTGTGTGTGTGTGTGTGTGTGTGTGTGTGTGTGTGTGTGTGTGTGTGTGTGTGTGTGTGTGTGTGTGTGTGCATGAAACCATGCACACACTGCACACAGACACGTTCATGGTTTTTACAAGGTCCTGTGGGATAATACTGCCTATTGTGTAAGTCTAGGTGATGGATATCTCCACTTAAAAATTGCACTCGTGACAAAAATGTAGCTACTTAAAGTACCAAAAGTAGAAAGTAGTCATTATGCAGAATATCCCATTTCAAGTTTTCAAGAGCTTGTAGATCGGCTATTTTCAAATGGCTGAAATGTATATAGGGCTGAGGTGTATGTTCTGTAATAATAATCAAAATCTACAAAGTAACTATAGTAACAAGAGTTTCCAAATAATTGTAGTGTAGTAAAAGTTTTGGAAATTCGAAGTACTCAAGTAGCCTATAAAACACAAATACCTCAAAATTGTACTAGAGTACAGTAGGCTACTTAAGTAAATGTACTTAATACTTTCCACCACTGCACGCATGCGATATGACTTTCAATTGACCACACTGCCTCTTGACATTCGATCTGGGCCAGATCATCTGGCCATGCAGCCATTAACATATTTTCAGCTACATTAGTGTGCCGTGACAGCAGAGCAAACGCTACTGAGTGAGGAGGATATCGGGACTCGGAAGTTCACGGTCATCTTTACAGCTGCATGGTCAAAGCGCTCAAATTCTATAAACCGGAAAATAAAGAAACTGCACAATGAGGACTTCAGCACCATGGACAGCGCTAGCGTTCCTGCTGCTTCCAGGCGCACTGCAAGCTTGTACAGGTACAAACTTAATATCCAGGAGGGGCGAGATCTCGCTGTCTCTCCAAATATCTCCACGTTTCAACGCACAGAACAGTATAGTGAAAATAGCAGAGCTATTCCTCCTTTTGAATTAATTGTTCACTGCAGTGATGGTCAGACAAGACAACCAGTGCTTTTAATTCAACCTTTCTGCAGGTTCACTATAGTGGCAGCATTAGAGCAGAAAAAGTGTAGAGCCGTTACAGGTGCATCCAATGCAGTAATTAAGCAAAGCATAGCCAATCACTACAATGTTCTAATTAAATGTTGTCATAACATTACAGTGAGCTTGCAGATCAGCTATTTTCAGTATTTTAAAATGTAAAAATGCAGAAAGTTGCATCCAATAAATTTCACATAACTGGAATTACTGTCACACTTGTTTCTATTAACCTGCATTTTCCCCAGTGCTTTTTAAAATTGTTTATAAAATTAATAACATGCTTTTTCTATAAATGTCTTTAATTCTAGTGAAGAAACTTGGCGGCAGCGCGGGTCGGTTTGGCAACGCCACCTTGGTGCGTCTCTCTGAGTTTCTGAGTGCCGGCTATAAGAAGGGAGTTCGACCTGTGAGAGACTGGCGCATGTCCACCATGGTGGCAATAGACCTCATGGTCTACTCTATCCTCAATGTGGTAAGTTATTATACTGTAGACCTCATGGTCTACTCTATCCTCAATGTGGTAAGTTATTATACTGTAGACCTCATGGTCTACTCTATCCTCAATGTGGTAAGTTATTATACTGTAGACCTCATGGTCTACTCTATCCTCAATGTGGTAAGTTATTATACTGTAGATCTCATGGTCTACTCTATCCTCAATGTGGTAAGTTATTATACTGTAGATCTCATGGTCTACTCTATCCTCAATGTGGTAAGTTATTATACTGTAGATCTCATGGTCTACTCTATCCTCAATGTGGTAAGTTAAGTTAAATATACTGGGGGGTGGGGGTATATTTATTAAGTCAAAATTCTAAATTTACTTGAATAAAAGTATATAGGTATTGGTGTGAAAATGTACTTACAATAGGCTACCAAAAGTAGAAAGTACCCTAGTACCCTATAATATAATGAGTTTGTAGAGCTTGTAGATGGAATGTAGTATATACTGAAAATACTCCAGTAAAGTAAAATAACTAAAACTTAAGTACTTGGATGACAAATGACAAATACAATATATTATTTTTGTTCCAACTTCCAATTCTTTACCTTTGTAGTAATAACTATATTCATGCAATATACCCAATTATCCCAGTTATTCCTCTATTGAAATAATATTACGGTAATATAAACACACTCCTGTTCTAAGTGTACTGTATTGACACATCCACAAACAACCATGTGTGACGGTCAATACATACACAAAACAATACACACAGACGATACATACACACAGACGTGTGTGTATGTATTGTATGCGATTGTGTGCGTGCTTGCATGTGTGTGAGTGCATTTGTGTGTGCATGTGTGCGCTCACGCTCACAGAAGTGTTAATTATGTCCTCGTTTACCACTATACAGGATGAAAAGAACCAGGTGCTGACAACCTATATATGGTACAGACAGGTAGGATCAATAACATGTCACAATTTCACCAAATAATTACATGGTGCACTCGTAACTGCTGCCTGAACTGTATAATTATGGTGAATTTCCAACTGCTATACTGCTCACCTTTCGCTGATTCTTGCGAACATGTCAGGCATGGACTGACGAGTTCCTGGTGTGGAACCCAGAGGACTTTGACGAGGTCAAACAGGTGTCTATACCCACCGCTAACGTATGGGTCCCTGACATCCTCATCAATGAGTTGTAAGTACAGAACATCATTGTTCTTGTTAAGCGTTGATCTTGCATCAATGCTACAGTATCTAAGACCTGTGGTCCTCAAACATTCTCATGGCCAGAACCCCCAAATTGGTATCGTTGCTGTCGGGAGGAAACCACCTAACTCCATTTTTGAGACCCTTTATGTCTGTGTGTTGGTTAAAACAATATTGAATCAATGAAAAGTAATAAAAAGTGCTTTGGACAAAACCTCTTGGACCCTCAAACTGTCTGCTAAAACAACTAACTCCACCACCTCTCCCCCGCTCATGCAAGTAATTGTCATAACACCAACATTGATGAGGCAGTATTGCTTTGTTTTCAAAATATATGGTTTTCTTCATTTCCTGAAAATGTTATATTTTTGGAGTTAGGTGGTTTCTTCCCGACAGCAGAGATATGCATTATTCTGCGGAACCCCATCAGAAATGTATTTGCTGCCCAGGGACCCCCATAGGATTTGTTTTTCTCCCCCTTTTTAATTTTAGTTTTATTCTTCCAATTATTGGTGTTGTGATTCCTCTCATTCTTTCTGCAGTGTAGATGTTGGGAAGTCTCCCGACATCCCCTATGTGTATGTGACACATGACGGACTGGTGCGCAATTACAAACCCATCCAAGTGGTGACTGCCTGCACTCTAAACATCTACAACTTCCCCTTTGACGTTCAGAAGTGTAGCCTCACCTTCCAGAGCTGGCTCCACACCAGTAAGATAAACAATTTCACTATTAAAAACAATTAAATAAAAGTGTACATGCTATAATTATGTTTGAGAATAGTCTGCCTCCAACACTACTGTATATGTAAACTAAAGTCCCTGCTCAAATGTATTTAATCGTTCGTGTTGTAAGAATAGAAATGGCTACAGTAATGATTCTTCCCATGGAATGGAATGCTGGCAAGTTTGTAAATCAACACTGCACAATAACCACTGACAAAGTATCCAATAATAATTATGAAACGTATTCACATTTCAATTCAAACGACAGAGAAGAAACGTTAACATTATACGCTTCTGCAAACCACTGATATGTTGCTTCATTGCAAGGCCGATACGCCATATGCAATTGCACGGTCCTGTACGATAATACTCAGATAATATCTCATGATCATTTCAAGCTTAGGGCTTGCAGATTGGCCATTTTCACTATTTCTGTAGGCCACCAATGTGAAACAACGAAGTATAATACAGGGTTATTAATAGACTTTTGAATGATTATTGATATGACTATTTTCCTGATTAATTTTGGTTAATCAGGAAAATACGGTAGTCAATCAAAAGTCTATTAATAACCCTGTATTATACTTCGTTGTTATATTAAAAAATATGCTCCATACTAGATAGATAGATACAGCAGATAGATAGATAGATAGATAGATAGATATCTTTCAAATTAAAAACAACATAATGGTGATGCCTTCAACATGTAGTTAATGACATCAACATCACCCTGATGAGAAGCCCTGAAGAACTCAGTGAAGACAAGAGTCTGTTCATGAACCAGGGGGAGTGGGAGCTCCTCCACATTCTGTCCAAATACAAGTCCTTCAGCCTGGACAACGTAGACTCCTATGCAGAGATGAAGTTCCATGTAAGTACATCGTGTGCATTACAAGAACAAAAATAAAGAAAGAAACACTATGTGTACAATTTATCAAATGTTTTCTGTTTGCGATTATGACGGCCAAGATATACATTTCTCTGTTCAGAAACATTTGGAAGGGAATTCTACAATTTTCATACTTTGCTGTGAGAAAGGACTTCTTACAGCAATGTATGAAAATTGTAGAGGGAAAGGGATACAAGATTCAATTAAAAATGAACCCACGTCTACGGCTTATGTTGAGCAAAGACAAGATCAGACGTTATACATGACCAACAGCCTATGAACACAACATTTTGTAATGGAAGACTTGGGTGAATTGGGTGAGGTATTTTGCGATGCCTGGACTTAATTTTCTTAAACTTTCGAACCATATTGTACATCTGACCAAAACTCTAACCAAATGATCTTGGTTCCAACTCATTGGTTCCAACTTCCAAAACAATCAGGCACCCACAACACATTATTTTGTATGTGTACTGTCTACAATTACAACATTTCAAGGACGTCTCTTTCTTTAGCGTTAGTTTTGGTAAACTTCACAAAGACGTATTTCTTTCGCTCCCCATTTTCTGAAAAAGTAATGGCTATAGGGACAGCATGGTGGCACAACGTTTAGCACTGTTGCCTCACAGGAAGAAGGTCCTGGGTTCCATCCCTGGTGGAGGTGGCCTTTTTGAGTGGAGTTTGCGTGTTCAGTTGTGTTTCCTCTGGGTACTTCTGGTTTTCTCCAAAACCAAAAGACATGCATATTAAGTACATACTCCTGCTAGTGTCCTTGACCAAGGTACTGCCATTACAACTGGAGTTGTTCCCTGAGCGCTGCACTGGCTGCTCCTAAAGTAGTTAAGGATGGGTTAAATGCAGAGGACAAATATCCCCTAAGGGAATAATAAAGTATGCCTTAACATTTATAGGCTACAGGAAAAGAACAGAAAAATAGCCAAAAAGGAACAAAAAAAAAGTAATCAAAAACTGGCCCGGGTCCGGACGGCTGGCGTATAGCCGTCTATGGGCACCTAGGCTGCTGGTGCTGCCTGACAGCGTGTCGCAGGTTCAACTCCCGATCCCAACAGCCTTTGCTGCGTGTCATTCCCCATCTCTTTCTCACCATTTCCTGTCAGACTGCTGTATCTATCAATAAAGGCATAACCAAAAACTAAATATCTTCTGTCAATACAACTGCAACTTGTATAGGTGGTGATCCGACGGAGGCCTCTGTTCTACACTGTGAACCTGCTGCTGCCCAGCATCTTCCTGATGGTGATGGATGTGGTGGGCTTCTATCTGCCTCCCGACAGCGGAGAGAGGGTGTCCTTCAAGATCACACTCCTGCTGGGCTACTCCGTCTTCCTCATCATCGTGTCCGACACACTGCCCGCCACGGCCATCGGAACCCCACTGATAGGTGTGGCCATGAGATGCATCATGCTACACGCTTCATTTAGAACCCGCCGCGCGGAGTGTGGCGAAAATACAATAGCAGATCTACACAAGCTCACTGAGCTTGTGTGGTTCTGCAATTTTCAGCATGTGACATAGTCATACGACCACATTATATATCAGGCTGCATGCTCGTCGGTTTGCATCTATATTGAGGGTCTTGAAACATAATTATTATTATTTAAATTTTGCATAAGAATTTGAAGGTTTCAGAAACCTTAGGTTAGGTTTGAAGGCGTTTTTAGAATCGGCTTCAGGTGTAATGGGTTAAAATGCCTGCAGAAACAGTTTTGCTGATTTGTTTTATTTTATTTTTATCTATGCAACCAAACTAAATGTTTATGTTTTTTTTTAATGATATATAGCTTGAACTTAGCTTAGGCATTACTTTGTTGTTGTTGTAAAACTTTGTCTTTATTCCCTGTGAGCAGTGACCAACCCTTGATATTTATATACTGTATATCTGGGACTAAAAACTACATTATACAATCCTCAGTGGTAATTTAACTCTTACAAATGGAACCAAATGAACCAAACCGTAAGTGTCCATTTTGTTCCTAGCTATCAATCAATTTACTTGGGGTTCCCCTGGGACGCCCTCAACAGACCCCTGGCGGACCCCATAATGATGCGACTCCTATAACTCTCCTTTCCTATAGGTGTGTACTTTGTGGTGTGCATGGCTCTCCTGGTCATCAGCCTGACAGAAACGGTTCTGATCGTGCGCCTGGTGCACAAGCAGGACCTGCAGCCCCCCGTGCCCCAATGGGTCAAGCACCTGGTGCTGGAGAGAGCCCCCATCCTCTTCTGCATCCACAAGAAGCACCGTCTGTGCTCCATGCTGTCCTCCGACTCCTCTGACCTTGAGCGCTACAAAGACAACAATTTTGGGCCAGGTAAATTAATCAGAGCATTGAATGCTACCGCAACCGTCTCCAGCGCTAAACGTTATATTGTGACGTTTCCGAGAAATTCTAAATTGTAACTCTCTAACCCTCTCTAAGTCCCCTAACCTCATATCAGTCTTAACCGGCCACGTAGTCAGTTAACCCTGGTGCAATCAGATTGTGTCTTCAAGATCTTGTCGTTTGCTAAATGTGTACTGAGAGCGCAACTTCTTCAGACACCCTTTTCTATTCATGGGAGGTCCCTTAGCCTTTGACCTTGCAGGGCCTCACTACAAGGCAGTAGTCTCGTGACCCTGATGGGGGAGGCATACGGGTGCCACACCTTGCCCAAGGGTGACACGGAACTATGTAAGGCAGGGGCGTTCAGCTCCCTGAGGCTTTATATTCGAGCCCACATACCAGAGACCAGTGGAACTATGTAAGGCAGGGGCGTTCAGCTCCCTGAGGCTTTATATTCGAGCCCACATACCAGAGACCAGTGGAACTATGTAAGGCAGGGGCGTTCAGCTCCCTGAGGCTTTATATTCGAGCCCACATACCAGAGACCAGTGGAACTATGTAAGGCAGGGGCGTTCAGCTCCCTGAGGCTTTATATTCGAGCCCACATACCAGAGACCAGTGGAACTATGTAAGGCAGGGGCGTTCAGCTCCCTGAGGCTTTATATTCGAGCCCACATACCAGAGACCAGTGGAACTATGTAAGGCAGGGGCGTTCAGCTCCCTGAGGCTTTATATTCGAGCCCACATACCAGAGACCAGTGGAACTATGTAAGGCAGGGGCGTTCAGCTCCCTGAGGCTTTATATTCGAGCCCACATACCAGAGACCAGTGGAACTATGTAAGGCAGGGGCGTTCAGCTCCCTGAGGCTTTATATTCGAGCCCACATACCAGAAACCAGTGGAACTATGTAAGGCAGGGGCGTTCAGCTCCCTGAGGCTTTATATTCGAGCCCACATACCAGAAACCAGTGGAAGCAGCTTGTGTCGCAGATCTCGAGGGCACTCGAAGGAGGATGATGAGTCAGTTAACACGCGTTGTCGCTGTTAAAACAGTAGACGTGATCAACCGCACAGAACGCAGCCTACTGAAGATCTTAAGTTGGTACAGTAGGTCAGTAGAACGGCTACTGAGAGCATTCAATGCTCTGATTAAACGTGATTTTGTCCCTTTCAATGCATTGATGGCATTCGGAACGGGTTATTGGAGAGAAGAGTGTGGAAAATGGACAGGTTATTACGGTATTTTCTTTTGGAGACTCAGAATTGATTCAAGTTTTCAAGAGGTTTTATTAGTCACTCACTCATACAAGTATGTGCAGTGAGATGTTAACTCTGCTAACAATATAATATTAAACAAACAAGCTACAATAACAGGGTAAAATGTCACACCAAATATATGCAAGTTTGCCTGTCATTGCTA
Source organism: Protomyctophum parallelum (assembly GCF_964188405.1). Classification (NCBI taxonomy): domain Eukaryota; kingdom Metazoa; phylum Chordata; class Actinopteri; order Myctophiformes; family Myctophidae; genus Protomyctophum; species Protomyctophum parallelum. The sequence goes on along the minus strand of NC_139697.1, from coordinate 82,856,019 downwards.
ACGAAATAATGAAAAGATTATAAAAAATTAACTAAATAAAAACTACAATAAAACTACAATAAAACGATAACTACAGTAAGTGAAACCGTATTGTGTGTTTATAAAACGAACTGAAATTATAGACAAAATGCCCTTAGTTTTCGTTTTGCATGGTTGCCGCCAACTTCATCTGTAACTGAATACATTTTGAAATGCTATATTTTGTTACGTTTTTATTACACAATACTTACCTATTCAATCTGGCACATGACAAGAAGTAACCCAAAGTATAAAAAAACTAAAACTAACACCAAAACGAATATAAACTATAACTAAAACTAAATAGCATTTTAAAACATAAAAACCAATCAAAACTAGCAAATCCGCTCTAAAAAACAATTAATTAAACATAGAAGAACAAACTAAAACTAAACAAAAATGAAAACTTCAAAACTATTCTAACCTTTGCATTGCCATGGTTCACACCACAGCTCCGTGCTCTCACCATCACACATGTGAGCTGGGGGGCAGAGGAGGGGCCAGCCTCCACAGCGAGAGAGAAGGAGGGCTGCTGGGCCTGGCCCCGTCCCGGGACCCCACGCTGCCCGTCATGGACAACATCTTGCAGGAGGTGACCACCATACGCCACTTCCTGGAGAAGAGGGACAAGTGCAACGAGATCGCCAAGGAGTGGCTGCAGGTGGGCTACGTGCTGGACGTGCTGCTGTTCCGGGTGTACCTGGTGGCCATGGTGGCCTACACCATCACACTGGGCACGCTGTGGTCCGTGTGGCAGACCGCCTGAGCTGCACCACTGTCCCGCATTCTTGACTGTTGACTGACGGCAAATTCAAAGGAAAAGAGGGCGCAGTTTTTCCTTCAATTTTTGACGATGGGTTCTCAGATTGCTGTAAACATGATACTAGCACAGCAATGGCTGCTAGGGCATCTGTCTCTCGTGTATAGCTACATGGCGCTAACATTGATCGGGTTAGGTTAGGCCGGGGATCTATAGCCATATGAAACATGTACAGTATGCACATGAATGGCATCAATTCCAAACCTGTGGGCTGGAGCACACTGGTGGACAGTGAGGATATTGCAAGTGGGCCCCCAAATACACCCTTAGACTCCCAAAATCCAACACTACCGTTGACGTTATTGACGTAATATTTTTATATATATATCACACATTTTTCTATTGGCATTCAAATATGTCGTCTAGAGCTGGCAAAAGGCACAATCAGCTGCTATTAGGGGTGGCAATCAAATGTATTGACCATCTGACCACTTACTGTAATGTAACACGTAATCTGACCACTTACTGTAATGTACTGTAACACGTAATTATAATTGCACTTTTTGGGACCTGATCCAGAAAATGTTGGGAACTACTGCTAGGTGATTTGGTTACCAAAGGCTACCAAATAGTATAAATGTTTTAATATAACTAATTTGTAATATTATCAGCGTGGAGTAGATGGAACATCAATGAATTGATGTCATGCTGTATTGAAGGGGAACATGAAGAGGTCTTGAGAAAACACATTGGGAGGAGATGGTAGAGGACCTTGTAGACAGTGTTGGGTCTTGTTAGTGTCAGTGTGGTGTGATAATTTTAAAGGGATTGTGACATTAAAAAAAAGGTTTTGGAATTGTTCTTATTTTTTTTAGGTTTTCTAATCTCAATTGCACCCAAAAAACATGAACTTTTAACATTCAGTAGATTTTCTGTGATCTGGGGTTTTCTGGCTCAAACAGGTGCTCTGATTTGCCGGCAGATTGTGATGTAAGATCCTGCAAATCCCATATATGTCAATGAGATTTGCCAGCAGATGTCACTGTTTTCACTGTGTTGCCTGTTTTCATTGTAGCTCAAAAGGCTTCCAAACCCCAAAGAAAACTTCAGACCACAGAAAATCCACTGAATGTTCAAAGTTCAGGTTTTTTGGGTGTAATTGAGGTCATAAAACCTAAAAGAAAAAAGAAAAAGAAATGAAAACGAATGTCATAAAACCTTTAAGAAAGAAATTAGTCTGATTTACAAATACATTAACTCTATATATATACATACAGTATAGCGTGTTTTTATACTAACTACAACATTCAACACTTTTATACTCGGATAACATAACCTCTGCTGTACACCAAAGCTGCTTGTTGTGTAATGTGTACTGTCATTTTTTCTTTAAAAATAGATGATCTAGATCTGTCATTTTCATGAAAGTTCCCTCAGAATATGGTTTGAGAGGTTAGAACCATCAACCAGAAAAGTGCGCTCAGTTGAGAGCAAAATCTCCACCGATACATTTACACTGACACAGTCATGTCAAACTGTCCAATATTATAACTTCATTAAGAGGACATTGTATAGTTATTACTTTATTTAATGTTTTTAATGACATAATACAGTATTACCTTTCCCCCGTTTTTTATGGATTTAGTTTTTTTCTTGATGGTGACAAAATAACTGTCTCAAGTTTCTTATCTGAATAACAATATGTATTTTGTTGATGTATTCGTTTTTGTGAAACAATTTGCGTGACAATGTAATACATTTTTTTTTATGATTTTACTTTTCCCATTTGGATTACTGAACTATTGTAGGCTTCTTCTTGAGATTGTATCTCAAGAAAGACAACTTGTGCAGAAAGATTGAGAGACTTCATATAGTTAAAGGAGTACTTTTTCTACCAATTAGACAATAATTTGATGACCTGTGTGGCTGCTCAGTAGAGTCTCCTACTGGATAGATTCCGCCAGTCATCAAATCATTGGCTTAGGAATGCGATTTTATTCTTAAAAAATCTCTGTGAATTCAAGGCTTCGCAGGGTGTGTATATAGAAAGTAAGTCATTGTTTGAGTGAATTACTTCTTTAAGCCACATGAATATGTTCTGAACAAGTTGGAGTCTCAGCCTCTGCACTTGAAGCTGATTTGATTTTAATTAATAAAATATTATTTTAACCAATCTGTATGGTAGAGTATGTTAATCCAGTAAATCTAGCACACCTGGCTGCAGTTGTTGTAGGTGGTCTCCACTCTCCACTGAGATACCCTGGCTGGTGCCGAGTTGAAAAGCTGGTATCCAAGCCAGGTTGGACCAGGAAGTGGGCGGACAGCACAGAGCTGAACGCAAGAGAAATGGGCTCGTTTGCGGAGAATTGCATTTAATTATTATTAATGAAGTATATCCATTGTATCTTTGACTATTAGTCTTATTAAAGTACAATTTAATTACACACACAAGGTGGTCCACTGCTTCTACCGCGAAGACTAAAACACATGGCTACAATAGAAAAAAATATTTATGCATATATTTATGCAGTTATAGTTTCTTGGTGGGGATTGGGGGATTGGGGGATGGGGGATGGGGGACGGGGACATCACATCTCTCTGTGATGAGATTGAGTTGGGAGCTTTGGGACTGAATGCAGGAGTGACCATGATATGATACTGACCATGATACTATAAGCATGATACTGACATGATACTAACTACTAAGCATGATACTGACATGATACTAAGCATGATACTGTCATGATACTGACCATGATACTATAAGCATGATACTGACATGATACCAAACATGATACTGACATGATACTAAGCATGATACTGACATGATACTAAGCATGATACTGTCATGATACTGACCATGATACTATAAGCATGATACTGACATGATACCAAGCATGATACTGACATGATACTGACATGATACTGACCATGATACTGACCATGATACTATAAGCATGATACTGACATGATACCAAGCATGATACTGACCATGATACTGACATCATACTGACCACGATACTGACATACTGACCATGATACTATAAGCATGATACTGACCATGATACTGACCATGATACTGACCATGATATTATAAGCATGATACTGACATGATACCAAGCATGATACTGACCATGATACTGACACGATACCAAGCATGATACTGACCATGATACTGACATGATACTGACCATGATACTCACATACATGATACTGAACATGACAATAAGCTACCTGGCCAGGCGGAGACTAGTTGTGATTATAACAATCATACTGCAATAGATTGCACAAGCCACTGGGTGGAGCAATGCTCCACCACATCAGTTGCCCCAAGTGGCACACAGATATCACATTCATCCTAAATATGGTCTGAGTCTAAAGACAGGTCATAAATGTATTAGGTGTGCAACATTTAATCGAACAAATTGATATAATTTTAAAGAATATTTGATAATCGTTCATTTAATCAAATAATCTATTGTTTCTGGGTAGCTCGGTAGAGCCCTTTCCTTTGGAGTTTGGACCACAAGGTAAGATGTTGGATCTTGGACCCCTCCAACCCATTGCATGAGTAGGTTGTGCGGTAAGTACTGGGAGCTCATGGTAGGTGTGGCACTCCACCTCAGCAATCCATCTCCCAGGGGTCTAGCCTAGCCTAGCACATAACGGTCTTGATATCTATTTAATGTATCCCTATTTTGGGTGTCATTAGAAATATTTATTAATTTCTTTTAGAATAGTGAAAATAGCTGATCTACAAGTTAGTTTGTGAACTTGTAGGTTCTTGTAGACTATTTTCAATATTTTCACACAACACAATTGTGCGACAAATAAGTGGTTAAATATATATATATATATATACTAGAATTTCGCGGCCGCTTTGCGGCCGCTCATCCCAGAGTTACCTTGCCGCGCACTATGGAAAGAAGGAAATTGCGGGAGTTGACTCCACATGTAGTAACGGATGGGTTATTAGTTTATTAATTAGTGTCCTTATTAGTGTAGTGTAGTCAACACTTTATGGCTCATACACACTTCCCGGTATTTGCTCCGATTATGCTGTCGGGGAGCATTTTTGGCGCTGACCGACAAAACGGCTGATCTGACGTTAAGCAATAAGCGGTGCCCAAAAGGTAGATCAGGATCTACCAGTATAGATCACAAAGGCTTTGCAGGTAGACCACATGACATGGCCCTAAAAAAATATATAATTTTAATATAAAAAACGACTTTTGCATCTGCCGCTTGAGATGACCTGAGATGACTTGATTGATTGACATCAAAAAGGGCCTGTCAGCTCAAACACACAATGCAATACTTGTTGTTGCGTACAATCATCAGTAGCAAAGTCAAATACCAAAAATAAAAACCAATGGGATGATAGTTTTATTTTGCTGGTCGTTTTGAAAGTAGCTCTGAAGTAAAAAAAAAGTGTGGGCAGCCCTGGTATAGATGATTATATATATATATTCATTCCGTGGGTAAATCCCTGGCTGTAGGTACCCACATATTGGTAGCATATTATCTATATTAGCCCAATATTGGCGTTACGCATTTCAGTTGAATAATGTTGTGTGCGTGCGGAGAAAGACAGTTATTTAATGAAACTCAAGATTATAACGTCCTGTCTCGCTGGCGCTGTGTATAGGCTGCACGGCTATTCCTGTGTGTGTGTGTGTGTGTGTGTGTGCGTGTGCGTGTGTGTGTGCGCAATGAAAGGTACTCGGCAGGCGAAATGGCGAATTCGAACGGTGTAATTGTAATAGTTTGGAACAAACCAAGTTCTGTGGAAGAACAATGTTGACGTAACTAAGAGATTCGCTGAGTAAGCGATATTTTATATACAGTGATTTAGAAGGAATAAGCAAAATCGTGAGGCGAAGATTCCTCTCCTTCCTTGTTTTATTCTCCTGCGGACAGGACTGTCAGGGAGACTATCAGAGCAGCACAGGGGAGTGGCTTAAAAGACGGGGTAGTAGTTGCCAGGTTGGCGAATTGTAAGCGAGTCGTAGTGTGTGTGTTGAATGGCATTTGAATGGCATTTGTGGGCTTGTGAATGAATTTTCTCACATGTAATTTGTGCTCACTTGCATAGACCTGGCGAATTTAGCGTGGTGAAAGGGCAACAGTGTTTTTCCGGGGGTGTGGGTGCTTCGGGCGATAATATTTGTAGTAAACAAATGCATTGGCGGCGTGAGTGTGGAAGGGAGGCATTTTTGGTGGCAGTGCCAGTGTTTGGCGGGTGGTGTCGAGTTTTGGCGTTCGGCGCGATAGGAGGAGATAGGTCCCGAACACTGCGAAGGTAAGTGTGTGACGTCACTGCCGTGTGAGTGTGTGTGGGTGTAGTGTGTAAGATGGTGTTGTGGATGTTGCAATAGCACGTAGCTGTTGTGGCTTTGGGTTTCTTGCCATGTGTTGGGTACAACTTCTCCAATATAGAATATATATATATATATATATATATATACATATTATGCAATTCTCGATTATTTGATTAATCAGAAAAATAATTCATCATCGATAATCGCTAAAGACAATAAGGAATAGTTGCAGCCCTAAAATGTATACACAGTAAAGATTTTCACGCTGCTGGACAGGGAGTGCCTGCATGTGTTAAACCATATTGACAGCCTTGGTACATATAATTAAAGTAAAAAGCTCTTGTGCAGTAACTGGGAGCATCAATTCCAGTACAATCCACTGGCCTCTCTACGTGGGCGTGGTGAGAGGACAGCCAAGTCCTGATTTAAGGTGAATGGCTCCCGACAACAAACTCACACAAAACAAATTAACTAAAGGAAAGTAACTAGTGGTTCTCAAACTCTGTCATGTCTAGGACCCCCCAAATTAATGTTCATTTGGCCGCGCACCCCCATCTGAAAATAGTTTTGCATGAGGGACCCCCATACAAGATTGATGTATACATTCTTACTTACATTTTTCCCTTTTATAATTTTTTAACCTGTCTTGTTACTATTAACTATATCAGTAATAAAAAGGTGCTTGTCAATGTAAATGCAAAATTACATATGACTATAATTACTGCAACATTGTTAAATGTGGAGATATGTTTACTCTCTTATCAACAAATAGGGTCACATGGTCTTTCCTTTGGCAACATTTGACCTTGAGTGACATTGAAAGGTCAAAGCCACGTTCACCCAGTTTAAACCAATTAAGCTCTGGATGTAAAAAAGTTAAAACTATAAAAAAATAGAATAGCAGAGCTTAGCCTTGGAGATCTGCTATTCCGGATACCCGTTAAATTGTTATGCTGTCAATTGTCCATTGATTGTGTTTTTATTTGTCTTCAACAATAAAAACATATAATTCAACTTTTGGAAAAATGTAATTGTGACTCTGTATTGAATCAGTAATTAATTGGTTGTACAGAATAGTTGCCCTGGAATGAACACATGTGTTCATTTTCCTTATGAAACTGTGTTTTATAGAAGGGTACAGTACAATATATCAAACTCATATGAACCGTTTTAATATCTTTTTTACGACAGTACAGTGTTAACTTTATTGCTGAAATTATACTTAAATGAATTGATGACAGTATATTGAGACTTTTCATCTTGCATTGTGTCGATAGTTCATCATTAATTATAATTTCCATACAGTAGAATAGTTTCATGATGTTTTTGGAAAGAATATGTCATGGCATTTATTGTGCATTATCGTATAGCCTAATGTATGATGTTTCGGAGCAACATACAGATACATACTGTAAATTGGCATCATGTAGTGTCATTGCTGAAAGTATCCACAGAGATGTGATGGTGAATTACATTTGGAGAGCACTAGAGGGCGCCATCAACTGACCAGGAGGATCCACAAATGAGATGTTACAACTTTAAATGTGGAAACACACATCTCTACAAAACCACTGCAACACGAGCGCACGTGCACGAGCACACGCACACGCACACACGCACACACACAGACACAGACATACACGCACGCACGCACACAGTCAAGGCATGATGATGGATGATGGATAAATGATGGAGAGTTAAATTATTGTTAAACATCTGCATTACTTAATTTACAAGAATTCTACACATTAGAGAATGTAGAAGAATTGTTATTTTGATCAACTGTTGTTTCACCTATGGTACCAACATCAACACAGCATGGGATTGTGGAAAAACCTTATCCAACCTTATCGGCCCGTAAGTCTGACGGTCGGTCGGTAAGTCCGACGGGTAGGTCGGTAAGTCCCACGGTCAGTCGTTAGTCCGACGGGTAGGTCGGTAAGTCCCACGGTCAGTCGTTAGTCCGACGGGTAGGTCGGTAAGTCCCACGGTTAGTCGTTAGTCCGACGGGTAGGTCGGTTAGTCCCACGGTTAGTCGTTAGTCCGACGGGTAGGTCGGTAAGTCCCACGGTCAGTCGTTAGTCCGACGGGTAGGTCGGTAAGTCCCACGGTCAGTCGTTAGTCCGACGGGTAGGTCGGTAAGTCCCACGGTTAGTCGTTAGTCCGACGGGTAGGTCGGTAAGTCCCACGGTTAGTTGTTAGTCCGACGGGTAGGTCGGTAAGTCCCATGGTCAGTCGTTAGTCCGACGGGTAGGTCGGTAAGTCCCACGGTTAGTCGTTAGTCCGACGGGTAGGTCGGTAAGTCCCACGGTCAGTCGTTAGTCCGACGGGTAGGTCGGTAAGTCCCATGGTCAGTCGTTAGTCCGACGGGTAGGTCGGTAAGTCCCACGGTTAGTCGTTAGTCCGACGGGTAGGTCGGTAAGTCCCACGGTCAGTCGTTAGTCCGACGGGTAGGTCGGTAAGTCCCACGGTTAGTCGTTAGTCCGACGGGTAGGTCGGTAAGTCCCACGGTCAGTCGTTAGTCTGACGGGGAGGTCGGTAAGTCCGACGGTCGGTCGGACCGACGGTTGGTATTGGATTTCGCCCTCCCTTCCTTATAGCTGGCATGGAAACCATTAAATGGCTATTCACCTGTTGATTACTATTTTCTCCCCACATATAATAAGTAAACTGCACTGCACACAAATTGGAACATATTCAATTCACTGAAAGATTCATTTATAGTAGCCACACAACCTTGTTTCGCATTTTGCTTGGTCATTTAATGACCAAGTAAAATAAGAATATACCGCTAATAGTGAGCTAATCTACAAGCTCACAGTGCGTCGCAATGTGACACGTTGTGAGCTTGGAGATCGGCTATTAACATGTTTGAATAATGTCATAATGTACATTTTCCCTGAGAAGAAAATGTAATGTAGTCAAAAAGTACAATATTGTCCTTGAAATATGATGGAATGAAAGTGTAATGTATTCAAAAATACAAATACCGAAGTAAAGTAAAGTAAAGATACTTAAAAGATGTAATGAGTAACAGTAGTGAAGTAAATGTAGGTTGTTTGTTAGTGGCTGAACAGCAGAGGACAGAATGAAAACAGTGACTGCACTGATGAGGCCTGTTGCTCTAAGACTCTGATCAGCAGTGTTAGAGGCATCCATGTTGTTTTTTTCCACTCAGAAACAAGATCAATACTTAGCCAAGGTGCGTGCGTGCGTGCGTGTTGTGTATTAGTTTGTTCATCTGTCCTAAGTATAAAGTGACTGAGTGCTTACATTGAAGCAGGGGGTGGGGTGGGGTGGGGGGTGGGAGGTTAGAGCTAAGCATAACGATTAAGACTGGTGGATGTTAGGAAATGGATGTCAGCGGAATGTCCACACAGGTGTGTGTGTGTGTGTGTGTGTGTGTGTGTGTGTGTGTGTACCATTGTTTTATGTTAAACAAGTTTTTTCTCATTATAAATCGAGTTTAATGAGAATACAATTCAGTTTAGGATTATAGGCTTTTTGAGGTTAGGTTTAGGGCTAGAGTTCCGTCCGTACGTAGGTAGGCTAGTAACTCAGACTTCAGGGTTATGGCAAAGGGGAAAGGTATAGAAATACGCCATTCAGCTGTCTGAAAATGTTAATGTCCTCACAAGTATAGCAATATACTAACCTGTGTGTGGGTGTGTGTTTCTGTGTGCGTGCGTGCGTGCGTGTGGTTACAGAAAGCGCTGGCTACCGCTTACAGATCCAGGCTTAGCTGACAAAACAATCCAGAAGGGATTTGGACACCACTGGACCCCCCATTCCCCCCAGCCCACCCTCCCCGTCCGCCATGGTCCTTTTCAACAAACCCTGACTGTCCCCTTCCTCCCCGGCCATGAGATCATATCTGGGTCAAAGAGCAGCTGAAAGATGGGACCCCCTGCTCCCACACAATGCTCATTCACCACCCCCCGCCCTCCCCCCCATTCACTGGCCCCTGGCCTGCCTTGTCCCAAGTATCCCACGCACGGACACAGTCCATATGGGGGTGGTGAACAAAACAATACAAACTCCCCAAAGAGGAGCTTCTCTAAATGCTTAACCCACGTTAACTCTCGTGTCCCTACATAACATATATTTATATACCAGTAAGACGCCTGAGGGCGAGAAGCCATGCGTGCGCGCATCCGCCTGGGTGACAGCAGACTGCTAGGCGAGCGCTGGCGCTTTGGTATCGGGGGTCAGATCAACATATACGACTGGGTGACAGCAGACTGCTGGGCGAGCGCTGGTGCTTTAGAATGGGGGTAAGATTTGTTCGGGTCTGTTGAGAACTCTATAGTTATCACCGGCTGCGTCCAGAGTTTGAATGGACAGGTATCAGTCAAAAGGGAGACATCGAAGGGGAAGGATGGATGGGGAATGATCAACATATGGAATGGAACAGGTCAGTTCCATATATGGAGATCTAAGGGTTTGAGGTCAGATGTAGAGTTGCTGGCCAATGTTGATGACATCAGGGATCTCCATATATGGGCTTAATAGTGATGACATCAGGGATCTCCATCCCTGATGATGTCACATGATGTCACGTGCTCTATCCCTGATGACGTCACATGATGTCACGTGCCCGGTACACAAACTGACGGGAAATGCACGATTCCATTAAGTGTGACCTTCTGTCGCAACAATTATATTATTTACAAGGTTTTCTCCCGGAAAGTCTGAACAATTTTCAAAACAAATCTAACAAATAAAGAAAATTTTGAATGTTGAACTACAAGCTCACAAATGCACTACATAGTACTACGGGAGTGTATCTTTGTTTGGGGCACTAGACCATCCTATGTCCAGCTTTGAGAGTTTGTGTAAACACAAACATTGAAGACGAAGGTGAGGGAGCAAATTATGATTGGCCGGAATGAGATGATCTATGATGATGTATGATGATAAGACCGCCCCTCACTTCACACGGGTGTGACTTTTTTAAATCCAAAGTCATCAACAACCACCAACGGCCTTCTCTGAGGAATTTGTTTTGCTTCATAAGCTGAGAAATCACACTTGTGTGAAGTGAGGGGCGCCTGGTAATGTTTGTCTTAAGTGCTATAAACAAACATTAAAAGTCCATAGATGCCAACGGTGCCAACACAAACATTAAACGCCATTAACAATAAAGAGACATGACGTAATGAGGTACATTATGACGTAAATTGTCCCTTCATTGTCAATGGCGTTTACAAAAGAAACATTGAACTAAAGACACAAATTAAACCTGTGTATACTGTATAGGATATATAATATTAATACGTGTGTGCTCAGTTTTTTTGAGTGTGCTGGGCGTCCACATCACAGAGCACATGTGTGGCTAATTTACAAACGACCACCTAGTTAAAACATGCATGGGCAAATACTGTAGGTAAATGATGAACACTTGTATGGTCATATACTAAATGCTTGCCTTGCTAGCTTAGCTTTCACCCACGGGGAGCGCTCGAGACGCAGTGATGCACTCACACTGGACAACCCTGAGTAGGGTCGGTCAGTGCGGGCACTCAGCACACCCGGGGCACAGCGCACTAGATTTCCGAACGACAACGCACTGAGTGCACTGAACGGGCACTTTTGGAAATAATACACTGAGTGCGAATTTCCGAACACACCCCTACTCACTACTCACCCCAACACATCTCTGTTTTTGAGCGGTGCCTAGCCGCTCCATTACGAAGCTATGTGTGTATGTACGTATGCATGTCTGTCTCTGTACGTCTGAGCACGGACAGCTGTAACACCTCGCTAATACCGCTAGATGGTACTGTTGCAGCGACACACAGTCACACACACACACACACACACACACACACACACACACACACACACACACCAGGGAGGAGTTACTAAACAACATCACTGAGTAGGTTATGATCTAAAAGGGGAGTAAGCGTCCACATGTTGGGTTTGACTCAACCAGTGATACCAGATCACCACGGCCGTTTCCTCAGATTACGTGGCGGTGTGCGGTGGAACTCCAACGATGGAATATTATCCACTGATGGAAATGTAACATGATGATGATGACACCACTATCATCACGATCTGAACGGGGATTTAAATCCACTTGCGCGTCTGCTGCAATTCCAGTGTAAATATTTAAGTAGGTTGGGTCAGCGGACGGGAAGGGAAGGTCTTGGGAGGCTCTGTGTGGTGGGATGTGTCGTCTGTCCTCTACCCTAACCTCTGATTGCAACATGAATGTAATCACATTGAGAGAGAGGGAGAGGGAGAGAGAGAGAGAGAGAGAGGGGGGGGTGGGGGTTCAGTAGGGAGATCTGGTGAGAAGTTCTTTAAAGAAGAAAAGTAGGACAAGCAAAGAGGGGAGACGGCAAACAAAAGCTGGAGAGAGAGAGACAGACTGTGTATTTATGATCTTTTTATAAAAGATAATATCGAACTTAAAACACATGATGAAACCTCGGAGTGAAAACAGCAACAAAGCGCGTTATTGCAGCTGAAACCGGCCTCTGCTTTCAGTCCGTGTGTCCATCTCCTCCTCGATCCTCCTCCTCCTCCCGAGCGTGGAAACACAAAGCAGAAGCCTTTGTGTCTCGGCTCACTTCCCCTCTAATGACAATAAGGGACGAGGGCGATAGAGGCACGCACCCTGCATATCTAATGACGAGCCTTTACGACCTCCACAACAAGAGAGGAAACTGGTTCGTTGATGCTCCGCCACATGGCAGTGTCGCGGCTTCCGGGAAAACGGCCGACCTATGAGCTCACAGCATGCCGCGTCCGCGAACCGCTGTGAGCTTACAGATCTGCTGTCTTCCGGCGCGTGACACCGCCGTACGGAAAAGTATATATTGGCCCGGGCCTGATCCCAATGAGGCTTGAGTGAGTGTGCCAGCTATTAGCAACTGCCATCTTTGTGTGGTACTAGAGAAGGCGTGGAAATAGCCCGGTAGTACCGGTACATGATGCGTTATGTGAAGTCGAGGAGGTACATGCGTTATGTGAGCCCATTCGGCACCACCTGGTGTACAGTAACAGGAACTCGGCTTGGCTCATCCCCTTTCTTAGTCCACGTCCTCGTGCGTGTGTATTCCTACTAACAACAACACTACATTACATGCGTTAGTAGCAGAATCACTCGTGAGAGATTAATAAAGCACTGGCTGGCTCTCAAACTGTTTCATGTCAAGATTAAGAACCCCTGAATTGCTATGAGCCACATCTGAATTCTGAAAACATTTTTGCGCCACGGAGCTCATAATAATAGAATAGATTTGTGTTAAAAAATGTTCAAAATGTTTGAAAGTAGATCTACAAGGTCATGTAGAAATAGAGTAAAAGTGGTTAAACACGGTGTGCTGTGATGCTCTGACTGTCTAACAGGTCTAACTCATCATGCTGGTGAGTTGGGAGTCCTGACTCCTCTGGACCCCTGGAACTCAAGGACCTCTGGAGGGTCCCCATACCCCACTTTGGGAACCACCGCTAGCCTATATAAGGTAACAAGATAACAATTGGGTGGCATTTGGGTGGCTGCTGGCTGGGGGGGCAGAGTTCTCTGCTTTGATAATGCATCCTTCTCTAATTAAAACGTGTTGAAACATGGGGTGCTGGAAGTGAAACACTGGTACACTGCTTGTACCCTCGGCGCAACGCTTTGACCTTCAAAACGACCCCCCCCTCTCCCCCCTCCCGTCCTCGCTGCCGCGGGAGGATTGGCTGTAGCGGGCAGCAGCAGCCTGCTGACTGCACGGAGGCATCCAGAAGCACACATCAACTCCACATCAGGCTAAATGGGGCTTGTTTCCACACTCTCTACTGCTCACTGTTAGTCTGTCTGGTTAATGGCTGGAAGCATCCAGCGTGGAGAAAAACGCAAACCCCATTGTCCCTGGTACATTCTGCTCTGGGCCCAGCAGGGGGTGCTGTAGTAAGTACTCAACAACCAACCAACACAACTATACAAGCCTTCTAGGATCCAAAGTGGATCCAGCCAGGACAGGATGCTAGGCTTCAGCCTTCAGCATCATCAGGTCAGGATGCTAGGCTTCAGCCTTCAGCATCATCAGGTCAGGATGCTAGGCTTCAGCCTTCAGCATCATCAGGTCAGGATGCTAGGCTTCAGCCTTCAGCATCATCAGGTCAGGATGCTAGGCTTCAGCCTTCAGCATCATCAGGTCAGGATGCTAGGCTTCAGCCTTCAGCATCATCAGGTCAGGATGCTAGGCTTCAGCCTTCAGCATCATCAGGCCTGCTGCCTGCAGTGGGTGAAGGTTACTAAGAACAACATATACTCAAGGACTCTTAGGGCTGTAGTGTATAAGCTCAACTTTTACATACTTTTTGTTTATGTTCTTTATGTTATGTTTCTACAAGAAGTCTACACAATTAGAGAATGTAGAATTGTTATTTTGATCAACGTTTGCCTGTCATCTCTCCTAATGTTACCAACATCAATACAGCATGGAATATTGGACAAAATCTCATCCAACGACAATACAATATTCTATAGTTTTGGGGTCTGAGGGGCTAAATGTCATCAAATGGTGGTCCGTGGCTCAAATGCAGAATCAATAATGGGCCTTAATATGAAAAGGGTTGAAAACCACAGAATTAAATGGATGAGCAACAGCAGACACAGTGCTACAACAGTTTTTACAAAAGTTTTAACTTGACTTCAGTTCTATAAGCTGTAGAACTGTATTCACTCTAATTAACCAATACACCTGCTATGATTCCATGCTTACATAGAAAGAAAAAAAACCCCCACAATGACAGTCATTCTAATAAAAGTATAGTCACATTTTGCCTTTCAATAATTGAAAGGCAACACACAGACTAGACTAGAGTGACATACATAGGGATATTAGCTATTGTGATCTGGCATAAATGTTATAATATATATAATCGGATCGGGAAAGATCGGGACATCCCTAGTACGTACATACTGTACACACACGTACAGAGACTTGGTGCTTTTATGGATAGCCTTTCAACCTGTAACAGAGTACTTTCATAACGAGGTGTTAGTTTCTGTATTTAATCCAAGTACTTTCTTCCAACCCCTGCTCGGCTGTCACTTAACATCCCACTCACGCAGCGTCCAACAGAGACCCACATTACACTCACACTCCCACAGGCCAAGGACAGTCATACAGCCAGCGAGAGAGAGAGTATTACTTCATATTGAACTTGATTTAATACCCGACTGCCTGGCAAGGCTTTTGTGAGATTATAGTGCAACTTAAGTGACTAAAGATATTTAATATAGATGTAGCCTACTGAGTACAGCATGGTTTATTGCTCATCCACCACCACCCATGAAGACCAATCCATTCACATCGCTCCTACCATCAGAATTAATGCTATAGAACACACAGTCTGTGTCTATCGTATATGCCGTCTTTCTGCCTCTATCCAGTAGTACACACATACACAGACAGAGAGAGAGAGAGAGAGAGAAGATACACAGACATGGTTAAGAAGGGGTGAGGACTCAGAAGTGGAGTGTTTGCCAGGAAAAGTGGGACACGGAGAAAATCCTGTCGAGACACACAGAGAGAGAGAGAGAGAGAGAGAGAGAGAGAGAGAGAGAGAGAGAGAGAGAGAGTTTGTGTGTGAGAGAGGAAGACAGAATAAAAAAGAAGAGAATTAGAGCGCAAGATGGAGAGAGAGACATAGACACAAGAGAGAAAGACTGCTTGTTAGTCTACCTGTTTACTTGTTGTGTTCCTTACCTCACTTCTATCTGTAGCTAGAATGAAAAACGGTAGGAGGGAGCTGTGATACACCTCATCACATTTGTGATGACGACTATGGACGGTTTGAGCCCAAGGAGTGTTTTTTGTGCAGAACTAATGCTTGGAATGGATTCAGAATCATGAAAATCCTCTAGTCTGACATACCACATGCTACTAAATGCCTACAATGATGACATTTTTAATGTTTTGCCTTATACAGGTTGTTAATGGTCACATATTAAGCTAACTCAAATTGCTCAACGTGCAACTTTTAGCAACCAAGCTTAATCTCATCTGCTAAGCCTATTGATGACATTTGAATCATAAAAGTTTATACCTCCAACCAACATTTCTGGGTCTAACATGGGACCTATGGGGGCTTCCAGTAGACTACAGAACACAGCAGAGCTATGATCTTGTAGATCAGCTATTTCACTGTTTCCCAAACAGTGGGTCGGCACTGCCACCACTGCCACCCTTAGATCTCCATATGGAGCTGATCTGACATTCCATGTTGATCTGACCTCATCATTTCACGGCTTTATTTGATTTTGATTTTGAAGTACATAGCCTATATATAGTAGATAATTAATTAATTTTGTATATTCATTAAAAAAAAATTGTTAATCTCAACAGTTTGTCATGTGGAAATTAAAGGTATATTCAGTGATTTCACTCAAAAAACCTTAGGTTTCGTTTTTGGCTGTGGGACCCAGCCTTTCGTCCAATCAGGATAGAGAGTCAAAAACGAAACCTAAGGTTTTTTGACCCCCAGGGGTTAACTGGGGACAGGGAGGAACTCCTTATATGGTCAGCACACTCTATAGTAGGGAGGATTATCACAACAAAACAAAAAAATAAGTGATATTTGAATTAAGTGAAATCACTGAATATACCTTTAAGCAAATTATGGCTGTATTCATTATTTCTTACAATAGTTTTAAATTTTCATTTATTTTTCTTTTAGGTTTTATGACCTCAATTACACACAACCGGAACATTCTGTGGTCTGGGGTTTTCTCTGTGTTCTGAAGCCTTTTGAGCTGCAATGAAAACAGGCAAAATCCCTCAACAGTGACATCTGCTGGCAAATTCATATATCAGTCATATATGGGATTTGTGGACTCACCTCACAGGCACAGGAACAGAAAACCCCAGACCACAGAAGATCTACTGAAGATTAAAAGTTCAGGGTTTTTTTTTGGGTGCAATTGAGCTCAGAAAACCTAAAAAAAAGGAGAAAATACAAAAACTTAATTTTTTGATGTGACGATCCCTTTGACAGAGGTTAAAGTAAAGTAAAAACACGACAAACCATCAGCGTTCTTAACCCATTCAGACTGTACGACTAAACGAGAGAAAAATATTCAGATACAGAGTAAAAGTGGCCATATCTTCCCGGCACCCCGAACTTCTATTTTGAAAGAAATCCCGCCGCTGATTGTGTTAATGAATTCTAATATTTGAGATTTAAAACATTCCATAATTCTAGTCCAGTCTAATCACACAAATGCCAACAAAATGTAGTAATTTGCAAAGTAAAGTTGTTCTAATTACTGCTACAGCAGTGTTTTGACAGTGCCATCTGCCGTTCCATCACATTCACAACTTACAGAGAGAACAAACCCAACTAGGTCTGGTCTAGACGGCTTTATATTATACATAATTATTAGGGAGGTGCACAAGTTGATGTGATCCACGCAACTAATCTGATTCATCACTTGTGCACTTATGTGTTTCCTCACAGAGCGTTACTGGGGCGCAACACCCGGTACAAATATAAGCTAACTCAGGCTTTTTAGCTGTTCACATGTATCACATCAATAATCTGGAAAGCAATTGTACTTTTCTGAAAAGGCAAATCTACATCAGGGTCTCACTCTCTACTATAAGCAGAAACTTTTTCACCTTATAACTCGGCTAACTTCTGCCTCATTTGTATTGTATGTTATTTTTGGAAGCTAGGCTACATTAAAACAATTTGGGGAACAAATTGTGAGAAAGAAAGATGGTTTAAGACGGATGCACTGAAGTCCATTTTTTATCTTTATTTGTTCTTCTAACTGCAGATTGAAAAGTATACAACTGAACATCATGACTTTCTTTTTTTATTATGAGACTCATAAATAAAAATACAAAAAAAGTCCACTACAAAAACAATCTACTGTTAGTAGGATGTAAAAATAAAAAAAACTTTCTTTTCACTATCAAAGGCACAACATTGACTTTAGTGACAACATGGAGAGAGAACCTGCAGCATTTAAGTCTTTTATTTTAACTTTTTTATTTTTTTCACACTCCATCAGAGAACACTGAAATGTTACAAAGAGATGTGTCTGATTTCTACATGGAAAGAAAAAAAACAAAACCAAAACAAAAGAAACAACCTCTATATCAACAGACAGTGGCTATAGATTGGTGGCACAGCTCGACAAGTAAAAGGTACTGCCACGGAAATAGCACGTTGTCGCTGGAAAAGACGAAGGACCTTTGCAAAGCTCTAATGCAAAAAAATAAAAAAATAAAATCAAAATCAAAATGTTTTATACAAATGACAACCAAAAGGTAAAGAAAATAAAAATAATTATAATTATAATTGGGCACCTTCTAAGATTAGGCTAAGATTAGGTGCTGAGGTAGACGAAAACTATAACAATTCAAATCATAATAAAAAATAAAATAAAGAAAAACACTTTTCTTAATACAGAGCAACTTGACTGGCACTTGTGCTGTCACAATGGAGGAGAGAAATATAGCACAGACAAGCCAGAGAGAGAAGGGGGGGGGGGGCGGAGGGGAGACATAGGGAGAGAGAAAGAGGTAAAGAGGGAGAGAGAGAAAGAGGGAGAGAGAAGACTGAGACAGAGACAGAAGAGAGAAAAGCTTTGTTACATAAAAAGCTTCGTTATGCTTGGTCCGACAGGGCGATTGGTCCTCAGTGCTAATATAAAAAATACCATGTCTTGGTGCTTTGTTACTCAAAACAGTTTTTAGTCTAGACCTCAATGGCACATGCATGGCACACTGCATGAAATGGCTACTTTGTTCTAGAAACACCACATCAAAACACAGAGTGCCCACCCCAGGGATGTCATGAGTCCTGTTCAAGACCACTTTTCAATGTCCCATTGAAAATTAGCTTTTCTTTTTTTTGAGAGGGGGGGGGGGGGGGGGGGGGCTAAAGTACTTAAAATAATAATTTTTATTACAATAATAAAATGTAAAAAAATTAAATAAAACAAAGCATAAGGGGATAATTCTTAACCACTTAAAACCCTGGTGTCCCTATTTTGGGCACATTTTTAAAAAATAACAAAAAAAAATGAAATCTCAACATCTCCCCCCCAAAGAAAAAATAACCTAATCTACAAGCTCACATGGTAACACAATGAAGACATGTTGTGAGCTTGAAAATCAGCTATTTCCCCCAATCATTATACAAAGTAGATATAGGGTTTAAGTGGTTATCCCTTGTGCCAACCTTGAACCTTCCAAAAGTGGAGGTTTGAAGAGCAAAATGTTCAGCAATCCGGTTGCTGGCAAAAAAACCCAAAACACGCTTAGCCTTTAATGAGCAGGTGAAGACAGATGCTCGGATAATTATATACTGTATATTTTTTACAAGTTTGATGGCGGCTAGTTGATTTCATCAAGTCTTTCCATCTGTCAACAGTAATAGGCCGTTATATCTCGATATGTTCTGGTCTCAATACAAATGACACCGCTTCTCTGTGGCAACTGTAAGAGCACGCTGAATGTGGAATCACATATTATTGCCAGTTCAGAATTTATTAGGAGAAAAAAGCCTCCCGATTCCTGTCTCCAAAAGCCAGGTCATCTTTAAGAGCGTCATGACATCCCCAGAGAGTGGGATACACCATTTTTTTTAAATTTTCTTCTGAAAGTACAGAAACTAAGCAGATATAGATGGACATTTTTGTTGAACAATTTCCATTTTAGGCACAAAGATAGTACAGAAACAACCGAGGAACACTGAAGGGAAGAACTATATCGATGCCAATGTATTATATATATTCTTTTTTCCAACATAGAGAAAAAAAAAGTGGCATAGAACATCGTATTTTGTATCTGATCCGATTAGTGCATTTTTCCACTAATACACACACGCAAGCACGCACACACAAAGGTACAAGTCTTTCACACAGTACACACACACAGCCGCGCAAAATAGTAGAAAACATTCAGAGGACAATGATAGGAATAACAGGACTGCTCAGCGTTTGGGGATGTGGTGGATTTTGGACTCTGGTTCGTCTCGGCCAGTCGGAGCCGCGACGATTTATTAAGCCGAATCTATGCAAGTTTCGCTTGCCAAAAGAAAAAGGTCAGCTATAAAGCTAACAAACGTGTCGTGTTAACTTGTATGTCTGCTCTTTTTTTTGGCAAGCGCTGGAGCATAAATTGTGCTTTATTAGTGGGTGGATATTATGAGGATCATGTAAAAAAAGCCCCTCAGCTCACAGTGTTTGAGAATAAAATGGCAAGACACCACGGGACGTGCCATCCCTTCTTTTTTTCAAGTACAAAAACAAATGTTTTAACAATCAAGTTTGATTGGAAAATTGTGAATGACAAGTACTAATTGGTCGGTTTGGCAGCGACCCCCCTTCCCCATGTTTTTTTTTTTTTTATTATTATTTTTCCTCCCGCCCACCCACCCCACCCATCCACATACACAATGCACGCACAAATTGGTGGCAGATAAGATTTGTCCTTCACCTACAATGCAATTGACATCCAGAAAGCAACACTTATAACTACAATATGTTCACACACCAGTTATGTTCAACGATATCAAAGAGGAGCAAGGCAAAAAAAGATTCACACCCAGAGAGGAGAAACAAACAAACAAAAAACAAAACAAAATAAAGGTTAAAAAACAAAATACAAATATTTGTGCCCTGCTATAACCCTCGACAAATGGAAAAAGGACCGACACTGAATACAAAAATATCACAATTTTTATATATCAAATTGCCTTTGTTGGCTCTTGTTCAGGAATACACACGTTTCAAAGGAACTCGTCCACTAAGAGAATCTCTCGTGTTCAACCTTCCACCTGTTTTTTTTTCTTTTTCTTTTGATTATACCACTTGCAGTTCCAATTGTCCAACGCACTCTTGCATCACTGCAAATATGACCTGTCCTCGGAGGCTCAGCACTTGATGAACCTTCCATTTTTTCTTTTCACATTACAAAACTACAATTCTATTCACATATTTTCAAGTTTAATTCTTTTTTTTTTTTTTTACCCTCCTGAAAAGTACTAGAACAACTTTATCCACATGTCCCTCTCTCTCACTCCACACTTAAGGCTTCGAAATTGCTTCGCTGCACTTTCTGCGGTCGGGGGCGGGGGGGTCGGGGTGGGGCGGGTGGGGACTATAAGAGAAGAAAAAACACGCATTTGAATGACTTTTTTTTCGTTCTTGCCATCGGCCTCTCCTAGTTTCCGTTACCCTTTATATATATATTTATTTCTTTTTGCTGACAAACGCGCACAGGACAATAATAAATCAACATTTGAAAGCAATGAGATGAAGTTGCAATGATGAAATAATGCAAAACACAAACACACACGAGACAAAATAATAATGTGCTTTTTTGCAAAATAAAAAATGAAAACATACACAACTTAGAGGTAGCTTTTTAAAACCAAAATGACCAAACCCCCTGGCTCTTCAACAAGCAGGGGCAAAAATACCAAATTTGGTAAACAAAATAATGCACAAAGAAATACACAATAGGAAAAAGAAAAAAAATCTCTTCACTGTGGCACTTAGAATTTTTTCCGCATATACATTGCTTTATCACGTCTTGCAATGCACCCCTCCCTCTCTCTCTCTCTCTCTCTCACACACACGCGCACTCACAAAATGTACAAATGAAACAAGGGAAGAATAAAAAAAAAAACATAAAAAAAACACAAGCAACATGAGGTCACAAAAAAACGAAAAAAACGAGGTAATTCAAGTACAATATGCTGAGATCAAACTCAATAATAGGAGACGAGAGACAAAGCGCAGGGATAAAACCATATAAAGAGTTGATTTATGCTGTCATCTTACTAGTTGCCCCCTCGGCTTGGGGGGGGGGGGGGCATGTCTCATCCAATCACTTAAGTCCGTCCCCCCCTCTCTCTTCTGCCAGTCATTCAAGATATGGGATTATCCCAGAAACCCTGCGACTTGCAATGATGCTTGTAATGCGTTTGGAAAAACTCCAACCTGTCATAATAAGCAGGACTGTGAACCGCGACATGGATTTGTGCTACGGCTTGATCCTTAAAAACACAGCTTTCGTATATTTTTCACTCGCAAAGGGTGTCAAATGTCAGTCTGCAGACTTGCCATTAAACGTCCGCTGGGGGGAGGGGGGGGTCACCTTTTTAACTAGCATCCAGGCTAAGGCGTTACGCTGGGGGGGGGGGGGGGGGGGGTGTTTCACCACAGGTTGTCGTAGTCACGGCGCGGCGGCACACCCCCACTCCGAAAGCAGCCGTTCTTTTTTTCTTTTTGTCCCTCCATCACGAAAAAACAAACAAAAAAACAACAAAAAAACTGACATACGAGTCATGAGAGTTATTGTAAGAAGTGTTTTATGCGAGTCATTCGGCGTGTAGCTCATATCTTTAGTGTGAAGTGATTGATAGTCATCTGGTTAAATGTGCATGAATATAATACCGGTCCGGTCATCAAATGCAGAGAGAGGAAAGTGGATAAGCTGTAGTTAATATGGTATAATAGAGACTTACGCTTTGAGATAACAGAGTCGCAATATGTTTTATAATCCCCCCCCCCCCCCCCCCCCCCCACTGCTTGCTCTACAAAATATATAATCTGATAGCAACATCAAACAGAGACTGTTGTCGTAATATGTTTCACCTGTGCAATCAAGCTATGATAAACTAGGATGCGGTGCCAAAAGATAACGACATGGGGGGAAAAAGTGACATAAGTTAGGCTTCTGTTCTCAGTGGAGAACCAAGCGTGCGCGGGTGTCCAACCTCGTCCAGCCCTTATCTGGCAGAGATATGAAACCACCGGACAACTGCTGGGGAGATAGGAGAGATCTCCCACGGAAGCAGCACTAGTACCTTTCCTCCCTATCTCCCAATGAGTGTCTCCATTGGTGTCTATTAGTGGCCCCTAGCCAGCCCACCCAACCCGTACACACACACAAACACACACACACACGCACACTCAGACACAGAAAGGTAGGCACCTCTTTCGCCGCTGCAATTCATTGGAGCGACCGAACTGAGGGCGTTTGTCAGTTATATGGACATGAGTGTCATGGTGGTGTCCAGTCACTTGACTCACGTCCCTTCCTTGCATTATATTCCTTGGCACCAACGCTTACACAGCATTCGCCCCAGAGCCAGAAGAGGCGTCTACCTTTTTATGACTATGCACACACTCACTCCATCTAGTTGCATCAGGTTCTTCAGCTGATTCTCAGGGGCTGACGCTGCTGGCACAGCTACAACCCCTTGGGGATAGATGTCACTCAAAAACATACAGACACACACACAGCGATGGCAGACCAGCACGCGACAACCAACAATAGTCTCATCCAACAACAACAACAACAACTCGTCTGGTGCTACAGAAAACGTGATGAGACATGACGGCCCGAGGTCGTGGCAGATGTCATTATTGACCCCGCGGCCGGTTCCGAAAGGGAATTGGCGATTATCTCTCTCTCTCTGTGTCCGGACTTCCACCTAGCACTTCCTTCCTTCCTTTCTTCCGCCCCACCCCACCACCACTGTTAATTACTTAGTTATTTATTTAAACCCCAGCCATTATCACATACCGGTAATACAAAAAAAACTCCATCAATGCCTTCAGGTCTCCGTTGTGACATTCGACATGTCATGTAATGTCATTCCCGTTCCTCAACATCTTCCCTCCCTCTCGGATCCCACCTCACGTAACACCCCACCCTCCCTCCCTCCCCACAAGCTCCCACCTACTCCCTCTCGTTACCATCTCTTCACCTCCCATCTCCCAGCTAACCCACCACCACCACCACCACCACCAGTGCCACCTTCATCTCCTGGCCCCCTGTGCCCCCCACGCTCTGACCTGGTGGGGTCTCTAGACATAGCACAGATACAGGTAGGTCTTCTCGATGCGCCAGTCCGGGGGGACGTCCTCGGGCTTGTGGCCCTTCATGTGCTTCTGCATGGTGGACAGGCTGGGGCAGTACTCCAGGCAGATGGTGCACTGGTAGGGCGAGGCGCCGTTGTGGGTGCGCAGGTGCTTGATCATGGCAGAGTAGTCCCTGGATCGCTGGTGACACAGCTTGCACTCGAATGGCTTCTCGCCTGCGGGGGGGGGGTAGTGGGAGAGAGGGGGGAGAGAGGGGGACTGCGTTAAGTTTGGTGTGGGCAACAACAACAACGCACTGAATCGATTAAAGCAGGTGTCTTCCCAGGCTTTTCAGGCCAAGGACCCCATTAGCTGAGAGAGAGATGTTGTATAAAGTTTCTTTTTGTGGCTTTTTTGCCTTTATTTGATAGGGCACAGTAATGTGACAGGAAAGGGCGAGAGAGATGTCAAGTACTTAACGTCACACAAAGATTTGTGTGCCGGGTCACAGACCCCCTGCTGAAGATTACAGTATTGCTTAAGGCGCTCGCGGTGTGGTACGCCTGGTTATCTGGGAATACAATCTAAGGACTTGGATGCTTGAAGGACGGTCTGATCTAACTGAATGGCCCTAATTACTCTCACGGTTAAAGGCATAGAAATCCTTTGTGTTCAGCCATTATCAATTCTCATTACTGTCTTTATTAAGAAGCCGCCCACAGTAAGGGGACTTTAGAACTGTGAATGTGACACCGTTATTGTTTCAGCTCATGTTGTGCAGGAGAACAAAAGGAGAAACCTGCACCTGTCACGACACTGTTGGCTCAATATTCTAAATGCAGAGAACATCTGTTACATATTGGATTTAAACCTACTAGAAAAGAAAATGAAAATGAAATTACTCAATTAAAGGAATTGGGAATTATTTGTGTTGTATTTCAGTTCACCATTGCCGTTTGGCAACGCCTACTGAAGCACGGTGGTCCACTTTGCGCCCATAATGACATTTCTTTATTTGACTTCATGCTGACTTTATCGCCACATTGAAGATGTAAAAACATGGTGCATGCATTTGAAATATTTTCCAAGACATGAACATATACCGATAACGTTTCTCATCTTTAACGATAGCTCCGGCATGTTGTGAACCCGCTCCGTTTAAACAAAACCACCTCAAAACGACGGCACAGTTTACTCTGGTGCAGTCAGTGCCACATTTCAATAAGAATCAGTGCAGGTCCCATAAATCAGACCATAACACTGTGGTGGGGCCGGTTCTATTCAGAAGGCACGCTTCCATTCAGCAGCAGCAGCACACGTTCCTAAATGCGCTCATGATTAAAGCGATGGCAGGGAATAATCTGCCCGCGCTCAAACCGACAGACGCAAATTAGACATGTAAATGCCGACCTTTACCAATGGCATTTGAAACGAGCTGTCGGAAGTGATCTGGCTCAATGCACACTGTCACCTTCCCAGGCTCGGATACCGATGGATGGTGTGCCCAAACCAAATGGGCCGCTTCATTCCCGGGCTCGCTTGTGATTTTTCTTTCCTTCTTTCTTTTTTAAAGAAAGAAAGAAAGCTTAGAGGGAGCCCGACCTTGACCCGACTATATACCCGGGTCGCAGTGGCATTTACCCCGGGCTGCACAAACGTATCACAATATGCAACGTGGCTCATTACACTAGTATGTCCCCGCGTTAGCGCCACGAGCCGTCCACAGCCGTGTCAACAATAACCACACTGTAAACAGGGTCGCCTCAAATAAGCGTTGCGATAATGAATTGCAAATGGGCCAGGGTTTATTGATCTGACGTATAGGGATGTGTGTGTCTGGTGGGGGGGGGGGGGGATATTGATCTTGCGTAGGGATGTGTGAGCCAGTGGGGGGAGGGTCACTGTTGCCAACGTCGATGATTCATCAAGCAGCTCCCTTTTGTGCACGGTGGCCTTTGACTATGAGCTTGTCACTTGCTCTTGTTATCTGCTCGTGCTCCCGAGCTTACCGCAAAGCCCCCCAGCCCCCACAAAAGGGGAAAGGGTGGACGGGGGGGAGGCAATTATTTGACAGACTGCCTTGATAGTGTGGCTTAACAGCTGGCTTATTGAATGGGACATGGGAGGGAGGGTGGCGCGTGCGCATGCGTGCGTGCGAGCGTGTGTGTGTGTGTGTGAGAGTAGTTTGTGAGAGAGGCAGAGAGCTTAAAGCCATGGCTACCATCGTAGATGCCCACTTATCCCTCACTCTCAGAAACTAGCGTTCATTCATTCCAGGATATTTATTTCCTCGTCACAACACAGTCAAGCGCATAAAGATCAGCCGTGTCAAGATCTTAATGGAGCTGGAAATGCGTGCGGATCAATAACGGATACTTCTGAGCCCTTAATTTTTAGGGAAATCATTTTCACATCTCTGCATGTTTGGTTTGCAGAAGATCTCCCTTCACCACTTGTTACAATCTAGTAGTGTTCTGTCGTTCACGAGTGACTCCTTCAAGGAGTGGGTTCTTTTTGGTGAACGATATTAACCCAATTAAGACGGGAACGCATCTGTGTCGCATTAGCGTTTAACCACTTTAACCTACAAGCTTTTTTGAAAAATCAATAAAATGTGGCGCAAATCTTAGAATATATATTCTTTCACAGTGAATGTTTTTAACTCATATCTTTGCTTCTGGGGGGGTCCCTGAAACAACTTATTTTCAGATGGGGGTCGGTGGCAAATTACATATAATTCTGGGGGAATACTGGACTACTCGCCCCGGTGCTTGCCCGTTTTTCCTCCCGGAATTCCTCCCCAACTTTGTAATATGCTATTGGCTGTTTGTATTCTTTTTGGAAAAATATAAAAAGATACTCCTGTGGAAAGGCTATATTATTTTACTTTGAACTATTGAACCTATAAACAATTTAGTATTATTTAGTATATGTAAGGTTTTGCCCCCTCAAATGGTACCTCGTCAGATAATCCCCACATATCCTACAACAACTTCTGTGAACAGACTTCACTGTAGTAGCTTTTCATAAATTATATTTATTTGTACTTAGGCTGTTCTGCTGTCATGAAAGTTTATAGTTAGAGAAATTCAAAGTCCAGCCGTCTGCTGTCCAGCCTCTCCCACCCCTCACTGGGGAAAATTCTGGGAGGAAAACAGAAACGGGGCGAGTAGTCTTGTTACCATTCTGGGGGCCCTTGACATGAAATAGTTTGTAATAGAAACAGGTTTTTCAGAAAACTGTCATGATTTAGAAGACATTTTGTAGAATCTGGTCTCAGGTATAAATGGGTTAACTACTTCAATTCCTCAAATTGTCGTTCAGTTTGCTCCGCGTGGTAAGCGCGGTTAGTCACAGAATGCAACATTTTCATTGGCTGAAGAGAGACGTTCCTCTTTCGTCATTGGACCGAAGTACGCAAGGAGGGTGGAGCCGGAATGGCGAACAAATTATTTTGGAAGTGAACTGAACGAAGCGAATGGAGTCACTGAAATGAACGGCAGCTCCCATCACTACTTCCTACAGCAGGGACCATGTGGGACATCAATATTTTACACCAGGGTCAACATCTTGACCGCTGTATTGTAAGTGGTGACAAGGCTGGGTTAAGAGGGCGACTTTGATTACCTGCTAACGATCAGTTAAGTGATCCACTGGAATACCTACATTCAGTGGCTTACATTTACTCATAGACACGCTGGCCTGCAAATTATGCACAAATTATGCCTGCAATTCTTTTTTTATCTCTCCCTTCTCTTCCAAGCATTCAGACACTTTTATACTGTATACATATACAGAACAATCACTACAGTATATGTGTGAGCACAAACTCAACAATAACTTCACCAAGGGACAAAACAAAGCCACAGTCCAATTAGCAGTGGGAGTTCTGATTTAGCTGTACGATGTTTAGCGATTGACAATACGATTTCTGTAAGCTTAATGGAATATAAATGACAAAGGATTGAACAGTTTCTTCTTCTTCCTGTTTTTTGACAGGCAGGCAAAGTGAGTGACAAATAAACTCTCTTCTATCTTGAATCCTTTTGCCAGCATTCTTGGGAGAGCAACAAAGGGTTGTGCAGTTGTTGGTTTGTATCATTTATGTTGTTCTGTAAAAGTGGTAGGGCGAAAATGACAGGGCCGAATTTTTGTCCCAGTTCAGCCCTGTCAACAACACAGATTGTGTTGTTGTAGGATCCCATTTTTGCTGGTGGGGGAAGTAATATGTAATATAATATGTAATATAATATATTACTCTTGATTCCAAGTAATAAGTAACAATATAACTGGGTGATGGTGACAGGCATTGGCGTGTGTGTCTTACCTGTGTGCACGCGGTAGTGGGTGTGTGTCTTACCTGTGTGCACGCGGTAGTGGGTGTGTGTCTTACCTGTGTGCACGCGGTAGTGGGTGTGTGTCTTACCTGTGTGCACGCGGTAGTGGGTCTCCAGCTGGTGCTTGAGGCTGAACTTCTTCCCACAGCCGTTACATTCGTAGGGCTTCTCTCCTGTGTGGATGCGCTTGTGGCCCTTCAGCGTGCTCTCGTCGCGGAAGCAGCTGCCGCAGAACTCGCACTCAAACGGGTGGTCACCTGCTGGAATGAAACGTGTGGGAGAAAAGCACAGGTCATTTCGTGTGTCTGATGTATGTACACTCAAACGGGTGGTCACCTGCTGGAATGACATGTAAAAATAAAAATCAATGAAAATAAATATTAGTATAATAGATAGATAATAGATGTTGGGTAGAAACAGGAAACGTGGAAAGAGAGAAGAGCGATGAAATATTAGTGTATTTCATCGCTCTTCTCTCTCTTTCTCTCCACGTACAGCAAATGATCCGGACGGCTGGGACTTGAACCGGGGAGTCGCTGATCAGAGCATCGGGCCCATTACGCTCCCCAACCATTCAGCCATCGGGGTCATCCCTGATCTGTACCTTTTGCCCATAATTCATAACCTTATTTTATCTTCTTTCCTCATTATTTACAATCCAGTATTGTCTCTCTTATTACATTGCATATCGTATTGCTATTTTTTTTTTCTGTTTTTTTTTTTTCTTTTCTTGTGGAACATGCCACACCAATACTTCGCTGCAGGTATGAGTCAGTGATAAATAAAGCCCTCTGGATTCTCTTGATTTGTGCGTGTCTGGCCACATTCTCACAGCTGTCTGAACATTTCTTCATGACATCTTGTGATCGTACAATGAACCATGTGAGCTCTGGCATGCCTATTCTGGGCATGTCTTTATAGGCATAACAATAAATGTCTGCAAAAACAGGTGGACATTCGGCAAAACATTCAGGGAAGTAGCAGATCCACCAAAAACACCACGCAAGCTTTCAGCCATTTCCGTTATTTGATGTACAGCGAAGTATATGGTCTAAGTGGTTATGGTGGAGGCTTTCAAGTTATTTAGGGAGAACACAGTTTTTCCTGCACATTTTCTTTGTGAACCGTAACCGTTGCCCTGGGAAATGACACAGTATCAAGAAACAGCTGTGCTAGCCAACCAACTACTCTACAAAGAAATGTACTGGTGGTGTAACCACTACTGTATGGAATGATCATGGCTACGACATTGCTTCCCTATAAAACACAAAAGACGAAGTACACAATCTAGGTAAAAGCTAATCAAACTATTTGATGTAATAAATTGATTAATAATAATAACCGTCACTAGGTTTGTGATATGTCGTGTGAAATAACACTAATTATTTCACAGCTACTGTACTAAAACTAAAACGCATCCAAAGGTAACCTGCAGCATACCGTGTCCTTTCCCAATGGTTCTACAAATGGTCACATCTGGCCACATATCTTGATCACACAACAATACAAATGTATGCACAACCTCCTTAAATTAATTAAAGAGATCATTTTATTTGAGCTCATTTTGTTCTATGGTTTTTGGGGCTCTGGCACAAGTCATAGCTGATTTCTGACATCAAAGCAGCATCGTAAACTATCATTATTACTGTATGTAAGAATGCAACTGAGATCAGATGAATGACTACTGCAGAGTGAATGCTGTCTAACCCTTAAAAGAAAGAAAGAAAACAAAACTTTTTTAAAATATTTTTTTATGATATCCTTGAACATGATTCAAAAGTGTGTTCTCTTTTTCTTTTAAGCCTGGATGATGAGAAAGCAGCTTTGAAGTGGAATCTTTAAACATCGATGGTTTTCACCCAAAAGCAACGTTCGCAGATACAGAACGGATTGCATTGAAAGAATACCCTTTACCCATAACAGTATTTATTAATGTCATTGTTCTTATTTTTGGCAGGTATCTGTTTTGACAGTATTTTCTACTTTAAAGCGTAATTACTCAGCCATACAAACTACAAAGGCTTTAGGGAAATAATAAAAGATAGACATGTCAAACAGGTTCAACAGTGGGAGGCAGCTACTGTATGTTTCCCAGTGTTCTCCATGACAGATTACCTGCATGCTGGCTACTGTATGCTGTACATTCATTGTTGTGAAATTGGAGTAGCACATAGCTGGAGGAAGAGGGTTTAACCTTTTACTGTACACTATTATGATGACCGTCTTATGATGGTGTTGTGTGGAAACAGCCCATCTACACGTTCACATTTGTATTTATTACTGTAATTATATTTATATATCTCTGCTGTCGGGAAGAAACCACCTAACTGCTCATTTTGTCAGGATATAGGTATGCAAAAATAAAATAATAAATGATAAAAAGAAACCCTTGGAGAAATTGGAGTTAGGTGGTTTCCTCCCGACAGCAACGATATGTATATTTATTTTATATAGGTTGCAAGGTTAATGACTTTCATCTTAATAAATTGTGCTGTGCCGAGGTATACCATACCCGCCGTTAGGAGTTGAGCAGTGGAAGATTTATTTAGCTCAGATCAAAGATAGCAGGTCTTTGCATATAAACCAGCAACATTAATTTAGTTGATCATCCCGTGCCGACTGTAGCTTATCAGTCTATCGTGAAGCATGGGCCATTTGGCGGACCTGAGAGGCAATACTGAGGCAATATTGAGTCGAGGGATGTACAATAACATTATTTAGTATGGATTTTATTTCTCCTTAGTTAAGTCGAGGCGCTGTGGTCCGTCGGGTCCCAGTCTCGTTATGCACTCTAAACAGATACATGCCTGCATGCAGTGGCCATTGCATGTGCTTTGGCATCAACCGTCTGGTGATATGTCAAGGAAATAGGCCACCAGATAAAGACTGTCAGCGCCAGTCATGGACAACCCCGACTGTGGCCGCTTCTTCAAATCATGCGGAGGAAGGAAGGGAAATAGAACGTAACCACTTTCAATGTCTTTATGGGCAAAAATGTTAAACAAAATAACGGGAAAAGGTTCACAAGTTGTAGGTCGGTTATTTAGTACGTTTTCAGTTAATTCCTTTATTGCCCGCTAGGTGGTAGCATAAGCACAGCTAAGCCTTGCCAGCCATTGACTCCCATTGTAGGAGCCTCCATTTTCATTTCCGGGTTATCAGGGAGGAGGGGGCTGTTGTTGTTGTGAGGAGTGATCATTAGTATTAGCACACACTCTTTACCTCTCGCCAGAAACCGTTATATGTCGGGAGCGATGCGAGACAAAGTCACAAATTATATCTGAACAACGGATGTGCGGCGGATTACCATGGACTCGAAGCTTCAGAGATACGGGGCTGTGAAAATCCTGTTTTAACGGAGCGTAAATGGGGCTGGATGTAAAGAACCCATAGCTGGTGGGGACGGAGGCGTTGCATAGCAACTGGATCAACGCTAAAAGGTACACGAACATGTTCGCAGTTGGCTGATGCCGTACCCTAGCCTAGGGGGTCCGAATATGTTCAGGCCAGGGATGGCGCAGAAATAATTAAGGATAATCAAATGAATAGTGGGTGTGCTAGATTTAGGTGTGCCCCGACGGTCATTGCTTGCACATTCACACACCTCACTCTAACGCGCAGGACGTTATGAATTTGACTAGCTGCAGGTTGTGTTGCTTACATCACAGTGTACTATAAGCTCAGCATTATGCAGCCAGCCATTCGTGTTTTTAATCTGCTGTAGTAGTCGTTTTTTATTTTAAAACCACATACGGCAAAAAACTAACTTCAAAATCGGCCTAGGGTTTCGTGCACCTTTAAGTGGTTAAAAGGAGAAAAAAAAGAAAAATGTTCCAAAGTGAAATAAGAGTCCAGAGGCATTCCCTTCCATCCTTACACTCTCTGCTTCACAGCGTCGCAGATCTGAACCCCGGAGGGGGGGCAGAGTAATGCTATTCAGATGTCAATGATCAGGGCTATTATGATTTGCAGGGGTGCTCTCACCAGCAGCCCCAATGACTAATTGTGTCCCTGTGTCTGAAGAGGCCCCACATCATTTACCCCCCCCCCACACACACACACACACACACACACACACACACACACACACACACACACACACACACACACACACACACACACACACACACACACACACACACACACACACACACACACACACACACACACACACACACACACACACACACACACACAGCTGTGCCAGCTATGTAATGTTCTGGATATTTAATGTATTTCACTCCACTGCTGAAGGTTTAAGTCACCGCTGATGACCTACGCGTTTCATTATCTGCCTGTCCAAGTGGCAACGTGCCGGGGAATAAATTGCATTTGTCGTTATGCGGTTGCCACTGCCAGGGCGCCGGTTAAGAGACAATGTCAATTTCATCCTGCATGTTTTACTGGGGTTTTTTGTTTTTCCTATTATGCATTTAAACGCTCTTTTGTTCATGTCTCTATGATATTTACGTGCTTATTGGTTCATTTCTTTATGTTAAGAGGTGAGAATGAAGACGCCTTTGTGTCAGACGCGTTGCGTTTTGTTTGTTTTCCGTTTTAGGAAGGCTTTTCCACGCCTTGTGATGTTTGAAGCTATTCCGATTAAGGGGACGCTTTGATGAGGGGGAGACGGGGATAAAAACCGAGAGAGAGAGAGAGAGAGAGAGAGAGAGAGAGAGATGAGCAGGGAATGTGTGTATGTGTGCGAGGGAGAGGGTTGGGGGTGAAAATCAATAAAAGTGACAGTCTTTATTTGTCGGCATGAAGTTATCAGTGGCTCCCGCTGTAAGACATTGTGCTCTTTCTAGCGTTTCAGCCACAGCAGAGATCACAATCCATCACAGCGCAGGCTGGCTCGCACAACGCTGCAGGAATAATAATTGAGCTCGGATTCACCTGCCTTTAATTAGGGGCCCCAATCAGACAAGGCGAGCGGGATGCTAATGCTCACTGGGCGCCTTACGGAGAGCTATTGGCTGCTAATGTCCTGTTGCTCTAACCAACGCCTCTGTTAGCCAACACCTTAAAATGTTGCGTCAAATTAAGCGAAGCCTGGGTAAACCAGTTCACTTAACGCACGCGCGAGAGAGAGAGGTCTGCGTTTGACGCCAAAAGAATCCGAGACGATTCCATCCGTGATCACGTCTAGCAGTGGGCACAAAAGGCCAGACAGGACCTCATTTAGTCAGGAATACATTAAGCTCGCCAGCATCGCAAATACATCGTCCGTGACTCCTGACACTTCTGTATCCCTCCCGCCCACCACCCCCATCCAACCCACCTCGCTCATTCTTTTTTCATTCCCTCCCTCCCTCTTCTTGCACACCTCTTACATCTTTCTACTCCTTTCTTTCCTCCAGGCTGACTCTCTCTCTCTCTCTGGAACCCAGACCTTGTTGTGTACAATGCGTTGTCCTAATGGCAGGCAGGGGCGCAGATGAGGATCCAGCACAGTGAGGCGGAACCATGGCACGGTGAGTGGACCCTTGGGAAGCCCACCCCCCCCCCCACACAGCACCACCACCTGCCTCTCGCCAGCAAACAGCCAACCTCACCTCCATTGTAAAGCACCCCCCCCCCCCCCACATGCCGCCTAGGCACCCCATAGCCCCGAGCCATCCATGGTGGGAACGCGTGTCTGTGGGCACTGGGGGCGTGTTCATTATACGATAAGAGGCCGTAAATCAGTAGCCTCTGTCACTGCCAGGCCCATCATTCTCTCTCTCTCTCCCTCATTGCTTTTTTTCCAAGGCCTAGCACAATCACATACAGCAGCAAAACACAAAACACTCCATCGCAATCGGGGCTCACATAGCAATTGGGCTCAAAGTAAAAAACAAGAAACAAAACAATACACACAGGCGTGCGCGCACACACACACACACACACACACACACACACACACACACACACACACACACACACACACACACACACACACACACACACACACACACACACACACACACACACACACACACACACACACACACACACACACACACACACACACACACACACACACACACACGCACACAGGCGCACAGCAACAGAATATTAACGAGGGCTGGGGCCATCTTCTACTTTAACCGCCAGAGCAGGGAACGGGTGTAGAAAGAGGGGTGCCATGACTGCCGTCATTATGTTCCCATATTGTTTGTTTGTGTGTGTGTGTGTGTGTGTGTTGTTCGTGTACGACCAAGGTTTTTGAAAGACGGACAGCGAGTTATGCGGAGAGACGGGAAAAGAGAGAAAAGGGACGGATAGACCAAAAGCGTGATATTGAAAATTAAAGGACAAAATGCTGAAGGAAGGTGGGAGTGAAGGAGAGACAGAGGGGTGGGGGGGAGGGGTGAAGGGGAGCGACAGCCATCTCTAAGAGAATGAGAAAGCGAGATTAAGACGCTGAAATAAACACCATTAAATGTTTTTTTTCCCTCCTAAACGGTGATTCAATGTCAGAGGCATCAGCGAGGCTGCATGCAAAGATAAAGCCTGAGTTGTACGTAGTTGTGCCAGCGCATCTCGTCCACAAGCATCTACAAGCTCGCAACTGCGACGCGCTGTGAGCTTGTATATCGTATATTTCCGGGTGCGAGCCACCGGCTTGCAACAAGTATAAATCAGGCGTTAAGCTGGCAATTCAGATATAGTGAAATAAACGGTTATCTGGAATCGTGCCTGTGCATAGAGAGCCGTCTTCATTGTGCAGGCATCTGTACGGAGCTTACAGCCTTATGTTTTAAGAGGGAGGGGGGGTAAAGTTACAGGGCCAGGACTCATTTTTGATTAGTGGGGGTGATTGTTGCGTGAAAAGGGTACTAACACTAGTTTCCCACAAGGACACCAGCAGCCCCCCCCCTGAAAAACAAAAAATAAAACAGCCCAGGTCCAGTTTTGGTGCCTCCCTTGAGGTAGATAAGCTGCCTGGTTCCTGTCTGGGGCGCAGCACACGAGCTAGCACACACAACGTATGAATGATATTATTAACATCAAAGCACAAGAAAAGAAGAAAAAAAAATGCTAAGACGCGCCATTTACGCCATTCGTTTCCGTTTTGGTGGAGGGAAAATTAGGGACTTATTTTCGGGGGAGCTGCTGTGCGACTTTATAATCCAGCCCCCACACCCCCCCACCACAACAAAAGCCCTTCGCGTCATATTTAAGCGATTGCTATTTCACGGCCGGCTCATTGTGATTTAACACACGCCTACCAACGGATTGAGTTCAAAGTGGCACAAGGCTGCACGTCGTCTCGTCTGGAGCTGCAGCATGTGAGACCGAGGGAGAGGGAGAGGGAGAGAGAGAGACAGAGAGAGAGAGAGGGAGAGAGAGAGAGAGAGGGGAGATGGGCATGGGGGGTGAGGAAGAGGAGGAGGGGGGCAGGTGCACGGGAGACGGTACGTGTGTCCTCGCCGATGTCTGCTGCCAAAGCAGATGCATTCATGTGTACAGTACACAGAGCCGCCTTTAGTCTCAGCAGCCCCCCCCCCTCCCTCTAACCCCCACTATACCACACACTAATGGTGTGTGTGTGCGCGCCCGGCTTGTAAATAGGGCTGGCTGCTCTCATCTCGCCGCCTTTCGTTTCAAATATTTATCCGCGAGCCGGTGAACTAAATCGGCTCTGACAGTGAGACTGTTATTTAAGGTCGCAGACAGCCGGCTGGGAGGGAGAGAGAGGGAAAAAAAGGAGAACGAGAGAGAGCGAGCGAGCGTGTGTGAGAGTGGAAGAGAAGGGAGGGAGAGAGAGAGAGAGAGGGAGGGAGGTGGGGTGGCGGGGGTCCGTCCCTTGTGAACGAAACGGGATTCATTTCCATGTGTTCATATTCTGTCATGGTTATAGAGGGTTGCATTTTTTTGCCCTGAATTGCCGTGTTTGCCAGGCTATCATTTATCATTTATTAGCAGCACACGGCCTCGTCTCGGCACGGAGCCAGAGCCCTGAGCAAAAGTGGCTACTGGACTGAACAAAAAGAAGGAAAAAAAGGAGGAAAAAAAAGAAAAACGGTCAAATGTGAATGGTCTTTGTTTGTTTGTTTGATTCGTATTCCACGAAACACTCTGAGATCATAGGGATGTCAGCAGATTTGACAGCAAATTTAGATTTTAGTTTTAATCATAGTCTCTTCAATAGTTTTCATTTAGTTTTAGTCACATTTTTGTCACCTGGAATGATTTAGTGTCTAGTTTTAGTCGACTAAATCTACATTTGATTTAGCCGACTAAAATGTATTTTGGCGGGCCTTGATGCCATCGTAATGACTAAGCTTGTAGATCTGCTATTTTCAGCATCCAACCAACCAATGACTTATACTGGATTTCTTGTCCACTAGTTCCTTCCTAACGAGATTAATCTATCTTTGTCCAGGTCGCCACCCCCGAGAGAACGAGATTTGATTAATTGGCAATCCAGCATTTAATAAATATTGCATTTTTTTGCATTTTTAGCTAACCAAAAAAAACGGCCAAAATCCCTGTGTGCACACTGCACGCTGCCTTTATGGAAATTAAGGCTCAAAATGAGATGAAATAGGCATGATCGGCGCATAAAAAACATTAATCCAACCTCCCGCTAATGAAAACACTGATTGGAGCGCCTCTTTGGGCTTCCTTAGAGCCTGGTTGGGCCTCTGTAGAGCCTGGTTGGGCCTCTGTAGAGCCTGGTTGGGCCTCTGTAGAGCCTGGTTGCGCCTCCGTAGAGCCTGGTTGGGCCTCCACAGAGCCTGGTTGGGCCTCCACAGAGCCTGGTTGGGCCTCCACAGAGCCTGGTTGGGCCTCCACAGAGCCTGGTTGGGCCTCCACAGAGCCTCGTTGGGCCTCCACAGAGCCTCGTTGGGCCTCCACAGAGCCTCGTTGGGCCTCCACAGAGCCTCGTTGGGCCTCCACAGAGCCTCGTTGGGCCTCCACAGAGCCTCGTTGGGCCTCCACAGAGCCTGGTTGGGCCTCCACAGAGCCTGGTTGGGCCTCCACAGAGCCTCGTTGGGCCTCCACAGAGCCTCGTTGGGCCTCCACAGAGCCTGGTTGGGCCTCCACAGAGCCTCGTTGGGCCTCCACAGAGCCTCGTTGGGCCTCCACAGAGCCTCGTTGGGCCTCCACAGAGCCTGGTTGGGCCTCCACAGAGCCTCGTTGGGCCTCCACAGAGCCTCGTTGGGCCTCCACAGAGCCTCGTTGGGCCTCCACAGAGCCTCGTTGGGCCTCCACAGAGCCTCGTTGGGCCTCCACAGAGCCTGGTTGGGCCTCCACAGAGCCTGGTTGGGCCTCCACAGAGCCGGGGTCCCAATTAGTTCCACTTCCACCAAAACAACAAAGACAGCCCCCTTCTTCGCTCATGTTGCAGATTCGCCTGCTACCTAAAGCATCTACCGCCCCCCCCCCCCCCCCCCCCCCCCCCTGGCGTCCAAGGGTATAGTTAATTCAGTTTCCATTTAGTTTTCTGCAGTGAAATAAGGTAGCCAACGAACTTTTTTGTCGCAGCATTAGTCGACGTTGGGGAATGTCCTTCTATCCACTATCCATGTCTACTGAATACTTGACGCAAAGCGACCGGTGGCTCTGGTGGCAAATTGCTTTGTCACATACCATTCCTATTAACTGGCATGTTGACCTGACAACCTGCAGCGAGCAATGTCGTTTTTTATATTTTTTATATCAGGAAGCACCATCAGAGCACTTCTCTTAAGAAATAACAATGTGTGGTATACATTTCTATGGAACGAACAATGCCAGTATGAAGAGAGCTGAGCTACATTTTAGGAGGTCCAAGGATCTGTCAGCAATGTAATCATCAACAAGACTGTAAATTATTGTAGATTACACTGGTGATTCATCTCCCTCTACAAGACAATTTGCTTGCAGATAGCAGCACATATATCTAGGCTATATCATCACAATATGGCATACAGTAGCTTCTCCGGTTTCATCATTTCATGCAATACCACGAAGAGATGTTTCAACGCCTTCACTCATTAGCTATTGACGCAAATTTGTATTTTAGCATGCCATTAAATTAATGCTCAATTAGCAGGGTACACTGAGCTGGCATGGGACTATTATTTAGAATTCGTAAGGCTAAAGGTCCATGCTCATACTTATTTTATCTCGAGAGAATTTGAACCAAATAGCATTAATATCCGATACAAGCTCACAATGAGTCTTGTTGCGACACAAGAGCTTGAAGGCTATTTTTGCTGAATGTTTGCCTATTGTCACATGCCCAGAATGAGGACACCAGGGGTCATGTGGTTATTACGAATGAATACATATTGTTTTATATATAAAAATCGAGGACAGAAAAGCAGAGCAAAAACATTTTTAAACTGACAAAAGGTGACTATATTGAAGAGCCTTTTTTTCGGTTTGACGTTCTACTGACAAGAACATGAGCCTCTGAACCGAGCCTCTGTGAGTGGTTTTGAATGGACAAAAAAACAAAAAAACAAGACTCTTGTAAAGAAAATGCATGAAAATGAATAAAAGTAAATGTATATGGTTAGACTTTTTGTTCACGGACAGAAAATACAGTGTAAATACGTAGCATTTGAGACAAATTATCGATAATCACATGAGCGGTGGCTGAACTCTATTCTGCTTGGTTGCTCATTCTGAACAATATATATTTATTCAGTCCAAAACACTACCATTGTCCCTTCTGTGTGGGAATTATGAAGCAAACATGAGCTGCAGCAGGAATCAAGTGAGTTTGCAAACCGTACTGGCCCACAAAATACGTCTAAGAAATTAGTCGATTCATTGTCTTTTGTTTGGTTTGGTTTTGTAAACACTGCCAATATGAGCGACAACCTTGGAAAAAATATATTTTTTTGTCAGCAGAGTTCATGTCAGACTTTGTAACACAAGGGTGCTGTTTCTTTATGGCACAAGTATACTCACTTCTGCAGATACCACTACACAACTGGATATACCCAGTTGTGTGTGGATATCTCATTAATTTGGCTGTAGATTTATTTTGTCTATAGCCTTTGGCAGGTGGAAACCACATATGTCCAAAACTGTTACTTTTCAGGATTCAAATAAATAATCGAAAAAGTAGCAGATCAACAAGCTTCTGGATCTGCTAGTTTTGAGCCTTTTGTTTGACATTGTAGTATGATCAAGCACAAAAAAAAGGTTTGGACAGTTTTCTGCCCGACAGTGACGATATACTACATCAGTGAGTTTCAACCATTTTCATATCACAGCTCATAGCATTTGAGCCACAGACCACCATTTATTTGATGATTTAGCCTCGCAGATCCAAAACTAAAGAATATTTTGTTGTTTGTCCACAATTCCATGCTGTATTGATGTTGGTACCATAGGAGAGATAACAGGCAGACGATGATCAAAAAAATATATTTTACATTCTCTAATTGTGTAGACTAATGCAGATGTTTAACAATAACTTAACTCTTGAGTGTAAAATCATAATTTTACACAAGAGTACAAGATCTGTAATGGTCTATTTGATCACCAA
The DNA here is from genome assembly GCF_964188405.1 of Protomyctophum parallelum. Classification (NCBI taxonomy): domain Eukaryota; kingdom Metazoa; phylum Chordata; class Actinopteri; order Myctophiformes; family Myctophidae; genus Protomyctophum; species Protomyctophum parallelum. The sequence continues at coordinate 82,816,271 of NC_139697.1, read as the reverse complement.
CTTTCTATCTGGGGACCACCTGGAACCCCCTCAAGGACCACTGGTGGTCCCGGACCACTGGTTGAAAACCACTATACCAACATTAATACCCTGCTGGATCATAATCGTGTTCAATGATTTGCCATGATGTTTGAACCCCTCTTTCAGCTTACAGTACTTCCAACAGGTGCAAAAAGGGGGCCGCAGCTTACCAGTGTGCGAGCGCAGATGGCGTTTGAGTGCGGTGTGGCTGGGGAAGGTGCGGTTGCACTCGCTGCAGATGTAGCTGCGCACGCCGGCATGGACCTCCATGTGCTGCTGCAGCGCCGGCTGGGACTGGAAGCGCTTCCCGCACAGCAGGCAGAAGATGGCCATGTCCGTACCTTCAGGAAGGAGGAAAAACGGCACACAGTTTTACCATGTAGGCCTTTAGCAGGCGCCCTTTTTTTGTCCAGCGTGACAGTAAGCAAGAACAACACAAGGTAATACTCGAATGCATAGAGATAGTCATCAAGGATCATAAGCAAGATAAGAACTTAACATCCGTCTAGCAGTAGAATATCTGTACAGTGAAACTAGAATTAAACACAGACTATAGAATGCTAGGTCTACATAATATGCTATCTATGTCCGCGGACAGATCATTTTGGGGGTCGTTGGCAAAAGGTTTGAAACCTACTGATTTAGAAGGCATTTGTATAATCGTCCACGGGTCTTAACCCATTCTGACCTGAGATCAGATTCACACGAGGTTTCCACTGGACACACACTGGTCTGATTAACCCATTCTGACCTGAGATCAGATTCTAAAAATGTCAGTCGTTCTTCGATTTTTCAAAAAATAGCAGACCTACAAGCTCGTATCGCGCCACTCGGTGGCGCGATATGAGCTTGTAGATCTGCTATTTTTCAATAGCTAAAGCATAACATGATGCTGACACCAAAATGGGTGCCCGTTCAGAATGGGTTAATCAGTTCAATTTGAACCCCAGTTTGATATATTTTTATTTCTCTCTGGGACCCCAATCTACACTGTGAAGTCCTCCGTGTTAATTTAAATCTGAGTGTGTACACATGGAACCAAATGGACCCATGATATGTACTATAAACCTCTCTGTCCTTGTATCACTCCCCTCGCCCAGGGCAAATAATGAATACATAATCAATAACCCAACAAAACATTTGATTTGAACATACAAACAGTGAATTCCATAGTGCATCTACAATTATTTAACGATTGCCAACATTTGTATTTGCAAACCTAATGCAGTGTTCATTCTATGTCTGGTGAGTTCTAAACCTAATGCAGTGTTCATAACCTAATGCAGTGTTCATTCTCTGTCTGGTGAGTTCTAAACCTAATGCAGTGTTCATAACCTAATGCAGTGTTCATTCTCTGTCTGGTGAGTTCTAAACCTAATGCAGTGTTCATAACCTAATGCAGTGTTCATTCTATGTCTGGTGAGTTCTAAACCTAATGCAGTGTTCATAACCTAATGCAGTGTTCATTCTATGTCTGGTGAGTTCTAAACCTAATGCAGTGTTCATAACCTAATGCAGTGTTCATTCTATGTCTGGTGAGTTCTAAACCTAATGCAGTGTTCATAACCTAATGCAGTGTTCATTCTATGTCTGGTGAGTTCTAAACCTAATGCAGTGTTCATAACCTAATGCAGTGTTCATTCTATGTCTGGTGAGTTCTAAACCTAATGCAGTGTTCATAACCTAATGCAGTGTTCATTCTCTGTCTGGTGAGTTCTAAACCTAATGCAGTGTTCATAACCTAATGCAGTGTTCATTCTATGTCTGGTGAGTTCTAAACCTAATGCAGTGTTCATAACCTAATGCAGTGTTCATTCTATGTCTGGTGAGTTCTAAACCTAATGCAGTGTTCATAACCTAATGCAGTGTTCATTCTATGTCTGGTGAGTTCTAAACCTAATGCAGTGTTCATAACCTAATGCAGTGTTCATTCTATGTCTGGTGAGTTCTAAACCTAATGCAGTGTTCATAACCTAATGCAGTGTTCATTCTATGTCTGTTTCTAAACCTAATGCAGTGAATGCCCCCCCCCCAAAATAAATACATAAATAAAATAATGTGATGCTGAGGTTCAAGTGGATAATTGTTTCCAACACAGTTCTGAGCAAGGAAAGCTGGGAGATTGCTCCTCGGACTTGTCAGAACAGATTGCCAACATGAGGACGGTTACAGTATCAACTAGCAACAATGATCGCTTCCCAGCTTTGTCACAAAGAGCACAATACCATTCTCAGGTGAAATCCTGGCACTCGCACTAACTGCGAAGGCCAGCCTAAATCCTCTGAAGGTCAGTGTCAAGGCACCATTGTATACCGCCAGCTTTGTTCCGACATGGAGCACACTGAAGATTGTGTGAAGAACGTGAGGGTGATTGAGATGTGCATGGCCGCATGGGAGGCGTCACAATGGCAGGATTTGTGCAGGGGGGTCAAAGGCACTTTTCTCGCCTGCTTTTTTTTGCCCGGTTCCATAGGCTCCGGTGGAAAAGTGCTTTATTTGTGGGATTAAAGGTGCGCACAGAGCTCGTGTTTCACGGAGCGAAGTGGAACGATAAAGATCTCCTGTTCTGTACTTCAATTGAATCTCCAGCCCAGAACGCTCTGTGCATTTTTCTCCAGCTGAGATAAAGAGCCACACGCGGGGGTTTTGCTCAGACACACACACACACACACACACACACACACACACACACACACACACACACACACACACACACACACACACACACACACACACACACACACACACACACACACACACACACACACACACACACACACACACACACACACACACACACACACACACACACACACACACACACACACACACACACACACACACACACACACAGCACTTTTTCAATTACCAGGCTGAGGAAAACTCTGGGGAAGGACTGAGTGTTTGGTGCTCAGTTTCTATTTCATCAGTCAATAACACATCTTTGGGGTAAAGCTGACACTAATTTAAAAATCTATGAAGAGCGGCCCGGCCTCATGTTCATAACCAGTGCGAGGACGAGGAGGAGGGTCCACTGACAGCCTCCGAGCCTGATCAATCACTGTCTCCGCCGCACCACCACCACCACCACCACAACACCCCGTGCCAGGAGGAGAGAGATGGGAGTGGCGAAAGCGCAACGCTTGATTGATACTTTGTTGCGCACCAGCGGCGCCTCCAGTGTCCCCCCCCCCCCCCCTCCACCCCCCTGGTGAAAACAGCGAGTCGTCAAGCTTGCGATGCGACGTGCGCTTGCAGATCGGCCATTTTCACACTGGTGCGCGACAAATTATCAATCGTGGGCATTATAGGAGAGGAATTACAAGAGGCGGAACACGACGAGAGAGCGAGTCGGCATGAGGGAACGGAGAATAACAAGATCAAGCGATCGTTTGTGAGCGCATTGGAGAGGACGCAGCTATAGGCAGACAGACAGAGAACATTTTGGAGACGGCAACAACGTTTCTGTGCAAATAAATACTGACAAGCCTTCGCTCTCGCTTCACAGTTTTTTTCTGTTTGGCCAACCGCCTTTTCCTCTCCTTTCTCCTTTTATCAATGAGACAGTGGTGAGGGGGGGGGGGGGGGGGGCATTGATTGGGGTCGATAGTCTTTGGAATCCCTCCAGTCTGGAGGCACTTAAGTGGCTTTGATTGACAAGCACGCCTCTCATTTCTCTCTCTTCACTGCTACGCTCCCCTCCATCACATATCTTTCACACATACACAATATTTCAAGTATCTTAGTGAGGGGGGGGGGGGGGATAACAGCATGAGAAGCAGGCAAAGCACTGTGCCAATTTATGGTCTTGAAAGTTTGGAGAAGATGTGAAATGAGCATGGCCTAAGTAGGGTGGAAGAGCGGTATAGAGACAGCGAGAGAGAGAGAGAGACAGAGAGCGAGAGCGAGAGAGAGAGAGAGAGAGAGAGAGAGAGAGAGAGACACACACACACACACACACACACACACACACACTGGGGGTTAGGGGAACGGGAGAGTGAGAACTGGAGTTGCATAAAGAATGGAATAAACAACAGTTAAGAATGTAAAAGGTTAGCAGGCCTTTCACACACTCCCACACGCTACATTACAATACACTGCATTGACATGTCTTTAGCACTGGCCTTCGCCTCCCTAGGCGTAAACTCCGGTATATGCCGTATTCTAATAGCAGAGAATGCTATAGCTTGTCCACTGTATTGGATAATGCACTGGCCTGAAAGCCATCAGTCATTTGTCGGCTGCATTCTCGACAACACGGTAAACACACGCGTGCACGCGCACACACACACACCACTAGGGGCATGCATAGGTCATATTCAATTATCTTTCTCAAGAGCAGAGAAAAATAGTCCTTTGTGGAGATGGGGGGGGGGGCATGTTGTTATTGGTCTGTAAGGCCTATAGAAGATGGGAAAAGGGTCTACTGCTAAAGGTATAATACTGTATACCTATACAGACATATCTTTTAACAACTTGAATTATTTTTCACAATCGCACAATGGTACATTGAAGAACTCAAATAGCGTTCTTTCTTTATACACATTTTTCCCCAACATTTTAAATTCACGTCATTGGTCTAAAACTGCAACTGAAATAACAGAGAATTCACACCTGTGAGAAGTGAGGGGCGCTATTATTATCATACATCACATTCCATGCTCAGGCAATCAGCTGAAGGAGTATAAGTCTCTCTGGGTCTTGAGTGAGGGGAGGACGGAGTATCAGAGCGGCAGGGGCGGTATTGCAGACGTTGTGACAAAAAGAGAGCCGAGCCAGAAGGCAAAGCTCTCTGTCTACCGAGCAATCTTCGTTCCTACTCTCACCTATGGTCATGAAGTGTGGGTCATGACCGAAAGAATAAGGTCGCGAATACAAGCAGCCAAAAAGAGTTCTCCGAAAGGTGGCTGGCATCTCGTTGCTTCTTCGCCTGGAAAGGAGTCAGCTTAGGTGGTTCGGGAATCTGGTTAGGATGCCTCTTGAGCGTCTCCCTAGGGAGTTCCTCGAGGCATGTCCTACATTGACTCACTGGCTTTGGAACGTTACTACTGTTGGGAAGTCTGGAGCTCTCTGGTGGAGCTGCCCCTGCGACCGACTACGAATAAGCGGTTGAAGATGAAAAATCCACCATGTGAAAATTATTCAAGGCCCGAGGCAGTGCGCACAAGATATTCGCCACTGATCGATCCAATGAAATTAGCCACGGAGAGACACCGACACACACAAAGACAAACAGACCCTCTTCTAGAGGACTCACTTCCTACCCAGTGCCAGTGGTGCACGTAGGGTAGGCTATATACTGTAGCCAGAATTGTCATTGCGGCGAGAGGCAAGCATGCAGCGGCAGTCAATACACGACGACGATTGCGCAACAAAATGTGGACGGTGCTAGAGAGACCATCAGCACCGGTCGGGGGAAAATGGGACCCACGCCGGGAAAAAAACAACAGAATAAATCCAGCAACCCACAGTGTTCAGAGCCTGTAGTACGCCAGCACCCCCCCTGATTACTGTTGGACTGAATTAGGCACTGCAAAGTGTCGGCCATTCACCGGTGTGTGTGTGTTTTAATGTATCTGTGCTGTGCTGGGCTGCAGGAAGGTTGAGTGAGGCTGGCAGCGGGTGATGGTGATGGGGCTGGCGGTGTTGGCTAGGTGGGAGGCTTGATAGATGAAGAGAGTAGCAGAGATAAAAAAAAAAGAAAAAGAAAGAAAGGAGTTGACCTGGGAGGTCCATTACAGTGTAAAATTGAGTCGGCCTAAAGTGACACCTGGAACTAGTGGGCAGACGAGGGGAATGAGAGGGAGAGCGAGGAGGGAGGCAGTGAGGAGGAGGGAGCCAGTGCTTAGTCTCAATCCTGTTTGGATGTTTTGGAATAATTTACCTCCCTCTAACCAACCCTCTTCTCTCTCTCAATCTCCCCCCCATCTATTTATAATGGCCAGGGCACAGTACAAGTGTGTGTGTGTGTGTGTGTGTGTGTGTGTGTGTGTCCAGGCAACGTGGCGGCAGCGTCTTAATGGCCCTGGAGTGGCAGGGCTGCTGTTATTTAAGTGGGGGACGGATGGAGCACGGTAATGGAGAGCAATACTCCCCAATGGGAGGTGACAGTGGCCGGATGGGTAGAGGGGCCAGCCGGGGGAAGGGAGAGAAATGGCCTGGCTGGAAAGGAGACACATTGAGCCTCCTCCTGCCTACAGGTGGAGTCCATTGGAAGGCAGGTCTCACGCAAAGGCGCCTCTCTTCGTTTGGCTAACCGCCGCTTCGTCATTATGCATGTGTGAAGTGTTTACACAAACCCTCAAAGCTGGACATAGGAGGGGCTAGCGCCCCTCAAAGAATACACACACGCATGCAACTTTTCATCGTGTTACAAAGCAGGGGTGGTAAATGTAAAGCTCTCAAACATATTGCATGTCAAGGACCCTGAATTGATGTGTTTGGCCAGACCCCATAATAGATGATTTGCGTTGTTAAAAAAAAGAAAATTGTTACAATTGTTCCAGATTTTTCCAAATGTTTCGAAAATGGCAGACCTGCAAGCTGATAACGTGTCACGTTGCGATGCGTTGTGAACTTGTAGATCAGCTATTAGGGTTGAACTGTTCTCTGCCTCCGACAGCCCTCGACTGGGTTTCTTTCTTGCACATTTTGCTATTTTACAAAGCGATGGCTGAATCACTTTAGGTCTCCCAGATGACAGAGAAATGATGTTTCTAAATGGCCGGCAATAAAACAACTTTTAACACCGCATCCTAACTAAGTGTACTATATAATGTTCACGCAAGTTTAAATGGTGACTGGCCTGCATTTGTAGAGCATCTCTATCCAAAGTGCTTTCTAATGGTGGAGAAGCCAGGCTAGTCACACACCTGCCTGATCTAGGCACCGGCACCAGTTTATTTGTAAGGCTATTGATGGGCAGCTACCACTCTACATCACGTTGCTGATAAAGAAGCACTCGTCAGACCATCTTAAGTGACTGGCTTACACTAGAGGTCCCATCTGTACAGTCTGAACTGGGAAAATCTGCTTTCTGCTTCCATGCTCCCATTTCATGGAACACTCTACAACACTAAAAAGGAATAGCCTACCCCAATATCCTATGGACAATTTAATAACCAGCTTTTAAATCTCATGTAATTGTTTTTAACTTCACTTTCCGTTGCTTTATTTCACTGTTTCTGTGTTTTATATCTTAATATGTATATCATATATCCTAATTGTCGATGTTGTGTGTAATCTCTACAGCATTTCAAATGAGGGTGAACCTCAATGATCTTCGAGAATAAATAAAGGTTTCAATCAAGCAATCAATCAATCATCGGGAGCAGTTAAAGGTTCAGGGTCCTGCATAAGGACACAACCGGAGTTCAAACCGTTTAGGTGACCTCTATCTACCTCCCGAGTCACTCACGCCACATGTGTGAGCAAACCGTTGCAGCCAGCTATTTACAGGAGTGAGGGTGTTATTAATGGCTTGTTTTCAGGGCAAAGAGTTGGGTTTGGGGTGTTATTGTGTTAAGGTAGCAGTAGCTGAGTGGGTAGAGCAGCCGCATCGAATGTTATCAACCGATAATCACCAATGTTCCTTATCAGACCATGCAATGGAGCGATATGGGCATTTCCTACATGCTGCCTACCGTGAGTAGGCGACTATAGGAAACACGGAGGTGAAATTACAGCCACCAAAGCGAAAACATTGTGAAACTGCTCTATACAACAAATTTGCCTTATGTTTACTTACGTGGCCGGTTAAGACTGAAGTTAGGGTTAGGTTAGTTAGGGTTAGATTTAGGGCTAGGGTTAGTAATAGCGGGTTAGTAGTCGGACAACGCGACCAACATGACGGCGGACCATGGTTGACAACCACGTCAATATGTAGGAAATGACCATACTGGCTCCATTGCATGGTCTTGATACGGGCTGATGACAGCTATTAAATCGTCTGATAACATCCGAAACCACTAGGTAGAGCGGCCGCCTAAGAATCGAAAAGTCACCAGTTCGAAATGTCCTCGAGCAAGACACTAAACATCTAACGAACTGTGCACGTCCTGTGCGCTCATCTTGACCACCTGAGCAGCCATCTGCTGCGTGAAGTTGAAACAAAATGACCGCTGCAAGATCATTAAAGGTAAAGAAATTCAATCGATGAATGTTGTCTATTCACAATGCATTCAGACCGAGCTGGAGGAAACGAGACCACGCAATACACACACACACACACACACACACACACACACACACACACACACACATGTATTGCATCACTGTACCTGAACAAAGAGACAGACAGCAGCCTGATACCATGACCATTTAGTAAACTGCTGTATTATATATACTAGAATTTCGCGGGCCTGCGGCCCGCTCATCCTAGCACATCCTCGATGCATGGCAAATGGGAAGAAGGCAATAGCGGGAGGGCGATGCGAGTGCTGTACTGTACCCCTTTGTACTGTACTGCACTCCTTAGTATTGTACTGCACTCCTTAGTATTGCACTGTACTGTAATGTTGTCTACTGTACTGTACTGTACTGTTATTAGTGTTGTTGTTATTATTGTTATTATTACATGGATTATTGTTCTGATGTGAGCTTGATTGTAAATGAGTGAGTTTACAAAGAAGCTTATTGTTATTATTATGATTATTATTATTAGTATTGTTATTACATGGATTCCAAAATTGCTAAATATAAAAGTATATATATTTTATTATTGACATTTTTACAAACAAATAAATAGGCTATTTACAGTAGCTAAGCTGCCCACTTAAGCACCCTGACCACACCCAGCACAATGACAGTTATTAGCTCGCAATTGCGGCTGGAGGGCGACACACACACACACACACACACACACACACACACACACACACACACACACACACACACACACACACACACACACACACACACACACACACACACACACACACACACACACACACACACACACACACACACACACACACACACACACACACACACGGTTCATGTAACGCGTGTCACTGTGAAGGACTGGCCAGTCTGGCCCCAACATGACGATTTTGACGTAGGCTGTTGAGCTTGCGCAACAACAGCGTGTTTCACAAAAGTAATATTTGTAAAGTAAATAAGACATTTTTTGTGAATGCAATTAGCCTATATGTATTCTGGGAGTGTGCAGATTTTATTTTGCATAGAGAGATGTGTGGTAAAAGTGTGGTTCGGTCGGAGAAAGAGTACGGATAAAGGCAGATAAACGGCCATGTACTTATGCACCCCTGTCTATTAGGGTAGCAGGATATATATTACTGATCCAGTCAAAACCCAGTGATGCAAATACTGCCAATTTATGTTTAGAGCATCATGATAATCACAGTGGCACTGTGCTTATGACTGTTGATGCTCCTCTGGGCCATTGGTGAAGCATCGCTGCACTAATCCTTATGCACACAAGCTACTGTAGCTTGAAGAGGCACTAAAACACATAAGTCTAATCTACGGTACACACACACACAAATGTGTGCGAAACCTAAAAAAAATCACACCCGTGTGAACTGAGTGGTGCAACTCCCCTCTCTCTCTCTCCCCACGCCCCCCCCCCCCCCTCCTCTCTCTCTCTCTCTCTCTCTCTCTCTCATTAGCAGGCAGTGCAGCACTGTCTCTCTGTTTCTGGCAAAACAGCACCCCTACTGGTGCTCATTAACATCACATAGGTGAACCAACACATAGGTGAACACGGACATTGCTGTTCCTTGGAGTGGTTGCACCACTCAAATTAACACATTGTCTCCAAATGTTGCAAAAATTGCCAAACTAGAACATCAGCTCATGTATCGCGGTGTGTGATGTCATGGCACAGTATTAAAAAGAGGCTTCATTAGTTACATGAACATTGGCATGCAGCCCTTACTCTCAACCTTTGCACAGGACACAAAAACAAATTGGCATAAACGTTGTGTGCACTCAGCTGTGACATTTCCTTTATTTAAGTTACACAATTCTATTTCCGCGAGTCTAATATCATCAAAAGCCCTCCTTTGACGCGAGCGCAGAAAAGTTGCTCGCACGTACATTCGCGGCAAGAAACCGAACAAAACCCATTCAAACTGTTCAAGGGTGTGGCACGTGAATCCGTGCCTGGACACTCACGGGTCTTCACGTGCAGTTTGAAATCTAGATGCTGTGTGTGTGTGTGTGTGTGTGGAGCCCAGCACCTGCCAGAGTTAATGAGGCATAGAGAACGGGGACCTGAGCACAAGGTGTTCAATCACAGTCCATTACTGGGGCCCTCAACCCTTGTTACAGCGTGGTCTTGTCAATAGCAGGCTAGCGGTATGGAGCTGCAGAGTTTGTCTCTGGGAGGACACACTAGTGACCAATTACACCAATTACATAGGCAACTCTAATTATAATGGAAAATGGAGCCCGCGTTAATGCGACGCCTTCGTTCCCGGATATCTGGGAGTGGACGAGTCAGAAGCATTGTGACACGCGGTGGCATGTGTGTCACAGATATGTCCATGTTAGGGTGTAATGTGTGTCACAGATATGTCCATGTTAGGGTGTAATGTGTGTCACAGATATGTCCATGTTAGGGTGTAATGGTAAAAAAGGTCAAATAAAAAGGAAGCTCACAACACAATGCGACGAGTTGTGATCGACTATTTTCGCTATTCAGCATATTATGATGCATGCTGAGAAATATGTTGCATGCACACGGGCAGATGCAAATATACAGTCTACCGTTCATTTTCAATGGAAGCCAGCAACATTGATTGATTGAAACCTTTGTTTCCAAGGTCCAAGGTCCAAGGTCTCTTTTTCAATGGTGCCCCGTGTACGAAAAGGAACAATGATTTTACATACACGACATAGACAACAAGGTACTTACAGATATAACACATAATGGGTGTGCTAGAGTCAAGTGCAGATACACCTCCTGCAGGGGAGGGATCAGATCTTTCAAAAGATTTCCAGCAGCTATGAAATGTTGATTAAAGAAATCACACATCAGATGTGATGGTAATAGGACCAGCCTCAGTGTCAATAGAGTGCATCCGCCGTTTGTAGCTGCTGCAAAAGCTACAACAGCTGGTTTCAACTTCAGCTACAAAGATACAAAGCTACAAATAACGCTGTGTAGCTTTTCATCTCTTTGTATCTTTCGCTTCTTCCAGTGTGAATATAGGAGGATAGGGAGGAATGGACAGTCTATGTGTGGGTGCACCAAGTCCCCAGAATGGCTGGGCAACGTTGAAGTCGTCTCCCTACTGGTCAAAACCTGGTACTGCAGGCGGGCTGGGCCCAGGTTACATTTATGAATGAATCGTGACTTCCATTGAAGTGAATATCGGTGGGTTGAAAACTGCAGGTGGGGCAGGTTGGGATTGGAGGGGGTCAGGAAGGGCAGCATCACAAGGACCACTAGTAGTGTGTGAGTGTGTGTGTGTGTGTGTGTGTGTGTGTGTGCATAGAGGAGAGAGAGAGAGCGCAAGAGGGCGAGCCGAGAAGAGTGTGGACCGCAGATCTCCGGGCATCCCTGCTGTGCCAGAAGACACAATAGCTGCCCACGGGGGTCCAACTGAGGGGGACAATAGCAGCCAGTGATTCACCCAAAAACAGTGACCGGCACAACTGTGTGGTGTGAGACCCTGAGAGCAGTTGGGGGAACCATAACATTTCTCTTGTTTTCACACACATGGGGACCTTTTCCAATCCATTCCGAATGGGTGGAGAAATGTGTACATTACAAAAGACGTTTTTTTTTTTTGGCTTTTTTTATCTGAGCTGGTACATCTGATATTTTATCTATTTTTTAATTGCTATTTTGGAAGTATAAGTTCTGAATTCTGGGTGCCCAGAAATCAGGGTTAGTACCACCTCCTGAGTAGCTAGGGCCTAAATTAGTTTCTGAGAACCATTATCTGAAACTGAGCCGGAGCACAATTATGGAAACAAACCCAGAACCTGTAAAATATACTACTGTAAGCTATCAAACAACCCAGGAGAAGTATGTTGTGGCTGTTGCTGTTCTTTCCTGCCCATGGAGACCGTCAAGAACAGCGTTTGTCTGTTGGTCTCCACAAAGACAATGCTGTGCCAATAGTAGTCACCGCTTAAGTAGAGCAATCACGGCACAGCTCACGCAGCTACATGCATACAGCAAGCCACAAGGCCAAGCTCCATATCGACATTAGCTGCTGCTTTGTTCACAGCACTGCACCTAGTAACTTTTCCTAAGGGTTATTACACTCAAAGAGTCTTGTTTTTGTGATGGCAGCTAGTGACGTCGCAACTCCCTCCATGATGGAGGGATGACAGCCCGTCTCGTGATCAACACAAGCTGCTCCGTCAGTTCTGTCTCCATGTTAACCCATTTAGACCCGAGACCAGATTTACCGAAAAATGGTGCACTGGTGCTCAAACGTTTTCATGTCAACTAAGGACCCACACAATTATCTGTATTTGGCCGCGGATCTGAAAATATGTTATTCCAGGGACCCCACCAGAAGCAAATATGAGTTAAAAACACTCACTGTGAAAGAATATATATTCAAAGATTTTTCAATTTTTCAAAAATAGCAGATCTACAAGTTTAATTATTATTTTTTAAATAATGGTTAAAGTGGTTAAAAGCTAAGGTGACAGATGCGTTTCCGGTCTTAAAGAGTTAAAGGGATGGCGGCGCTCTGTTCCCGCCCTTTACACCGTGTCAGCCAGCTCATGGGGCGTGAAGTCGTCATTTATGCTTTGGTTTTGGCGTCTTTTTATGCTTTGGTCTATTTCATTGCTACATGCACTGTGTAACCTTCTATAGGGAACATTGTTTTGCCCTGCAGTGCATGAAGCCATTGTGATCTTTTCCCAGCTCAAACTTCTAACTCGGTTCTGCTTTTGTACAGTTATCATCTCCTTCCTCTAGTGGCATTAAAAATGCTGCTGGTATATTGCTGAACAACAGCTCTTTCATGGTTTGGCTGTATAACAACAAGACAGAGTTGGCTTTCCTGTGCAACTGAAAAGTATTTCTAAACAGTTACGTTATTTATTTATTTATTGTTTTGGGGGCGGGGGGGCTCGATCCTGCGAACCTGCAAGGGTTGCTGTATAGTGGGAAAAGCTATACCTCGTTGTAAAGGTCACTGATAAACCATGATGTAATGATGTAATATACAATATCAATTGGTAGTATTATAGTCCAGAAATAATGGACCAAAGTTAAGTTTCCGAACTTTTGTTGCCGAGTTTAGATCTGGGCCACTTGTTCTCATGTTTCTTTCTTGAGACAAATGTTTAAAAATGGTATTGTCTCATTGGTTCTTGAGTTCATGCTTATTCTGATCTCGCACTGTTAAGTTGCTCAGGTGCCAAACACCTAAACTGTACCTTAAAGTAAACTGAATACAGATACATACAGAGATAGACATCTGGACCCTTTGGCGTCACTCATCGTTCACTCGGATGAGCGTTCACACGGTTACACACACACACACACACACACACACACACACACACACACACACACACACACACACACACACACACACACACACACACACACACACACACACACACACACACACACACACACACACACACACACACACACACACACACACACACACACACACACACACACACACACACACACACACACGAATAAGAGGCTTTCAGAAGAAAAAAGAAAAAAGGTGTGCTGCTAATTCATTCATCGACACGTCGTACACTAAGCTGTGCTTGATCAAACTGTGTAAATGTGTAAATGGAGTCAACAGAGAAAGACCATGAACGAGAGACGGCTTCTATATATGCCATTAATAAATCACTATTGTTCTGTATCAAAGATACAATGAAAACACACAAACGCGGCACAGTGTGTGTAAATAAATATATAACTATAACATGTTTCATGTTACAACAACAATAATCTGTTGTCAAATCTGACTCAATAATTCAATAAGGTGACAACATTGTGTTTGGTCCATGAAAACTGAAAACCACAATTATTTCTAAGAGAAGTTTGTGTGATAAAATAAAAACACATTTTATCAAGCAGAACAACCAACACTAAGCCAATTGAACATTGCTGTGCTTTAACTTGCTCCCCGTCAAATGTGTGTCACAAAAAGCCACAGCCTGCCGCTCATAGACCACCATTCATAACAAGAGCCTTTCCCTTTCCAGCTGATTTTATGAACCAGAAATAATAATCGTTTCCGGGGGACTCTCTAAATATTGTAGTGCTAAAACGAGGTCGCAGGTTTCTTTTTATTGAACTCAGCTAAAGATCGTCGCTAAAGACAGTCTGGACGAAGGGATGTCACAACACAGTGATGGAGAACCAAGAACTGGTAAATATAATATTTGCGATGCTGGATCGCATTATAACAATAAGGTGGCGTCCGATGACATCCTAGGCAATTTGTGCCGATTGATTTAATCCGTCCGAACACGCCCTTAGCAGAGATGTATTAACTGAAATTGGATGGTATATAGAAATCAAATAATACAAATGCAGACAAAAAAAAAACACACTGAACAACTAGCAATCCCAACAGTGTCTGCTAATAGACAGAAAATCCCAGCAGCAGCAGCAGCAGACAATTGACTGGCGTGCGTCCTGGTTCCAGCGGGCAGTGATCATTCACGGTGGGCCCTGAAGCAGTGTGTGCCCACATTGGGAGATGAAGTGCTCCCAGCTAGATTAATGCCACCAGATGCCAGGCGAGATGCCATATTAATTACCCAGAGATAATGTCAGTGCAACCATATGGCCGCTCAACTGGCCATTTAGTTGACAGGGAGAGGTCTTTATGCCGGCGCACATTTCCCTCTCGTCTGCAGACTTAGGCTGGATCGTCCACAACGTTAAGGTCTAGCTGTAGCTCGGCGGTTATGTTCAAATCATTATTGTATTATCCTTCCATCGATGTGTACTGTGTAGTGTCTGTGACACACACAACCCAGACACTACAGATCCTGGGTGTTAACGACCGCCAGAGTTAAATTACCGCACAGGATTGTTAACGGGTCACTTCATCCCTTTTGCAACCAGAGCTTATTTTAATGATGTTTAGTATACCGGTACTCAAAACACTTTCCTGGGGTTTTTATGTGTCTAATGTTTTTTTTAATTATATATATATATATTAGTCATGATACCATGTTCATGACCAAAAACCTGTCATGAAACTGTGGTCTCACTTCCTTCCTGGACTACAAAGTAACGTCACCATGCAGCCTCCCTCTCTCCACAAGGAGGGGAAGTGCACTAAAGCATTATGGGCATTGTAGGAATTCAGCAATCCAGTCAAACCCTAGTCAAACACACAGACACAGGCCATAGGGTGCAAATTTCAAATTGTGCTACTGTTATCTACTACAAATACTATTAACATTGAGTGAGTGCAGTTTCTTCCAGCAGTGAAATGTCCCTTTAAGCTTTTTTTTTTCTTTCTCGTTTTTTTTTTTTTTTTTTTTACAGCTTGACTGCATCAGATATCTACTGTGTATACAGTATAGACATGGCAGTAAACTGTCATTACAATTTATTTTCCTTTGGTGCATTTGGAGGGGGGGTGGTGGAGGAGGGTACCATTCCGTGATTGGGGTGTTTAACGGCTTGGTCGCTCTCACGACACTCGCCATACAAAATTCGGAGAGCTCATTCATTCATCCGCACCACGCTGGCGGCAGAGATCATAAATGACTCAAGTCGGGAATGTATATAGCCAGTTTGCTGCGGAGCTGGGAAAAAGAATACAGTGGCGAGGCCCTTTAAGGGAAATTTACAGTTGCACAGCTGGCCCTCTCGTCTTGGCCTTGTGGATCATTTACAAAGGAGGACCGTGCCTGCCATCCAATCGCCCACCGCTTGCCCCCCACCCCACCCCACAGCTCCCAGCAGCACCACCAACCCTTCAAGGCCCCCCCCCCCCCCCCTCGATCCCACAAATCCGATTTAATCAGACAACTTGTGCAGTGTGGCTCGGAGTAAGAGAAAGGATAATTAGTAAACAGAGGAGCTACTCGCCAGGCTTCATTGGCATTCGCGCCGGGTTACTGTGTCGCATTTAAAATGCGGTCTGATGAAGTCTACAGAATCAAACCATTTGTTACTCCTATTGAGGAGGCTTCGGGCTACTGGCAATTAAATTGGAATTAGCGCTGGGGAATGAGATACGGCAAATTCATACCAAGGAGGGGAGGGAGAGAGTGGTAGAGCGAGACCTAGACAAAGAGAGAGAGAGGGAGGGAGGGAGAGAGAGAGAGGGAGAGAGAGCGAGAGAGAGAGATGTCTGGAAGAGGCCCTGTTTTACAGTGGGTCAAGTCATTTGGTTTCCCTTTTGTTTGTTTCCAGTGTGACTTCTTGGCTACAACCATAGCAGATTCACCCCGTCCGTACATACATATTGCTTACAGTTGAATGCACTTTAGAATAATAATACAAATCTAGCTTTCCCAACACACATAATTAGAAAACCCCAGCACTCCAGAGAATCAAAGACTTACAGTTACTATGACCTATTAACTACATTTAACACTAGTGTCCCTATTCTGGGCATGTCATAACAGACGAACATAAGCTGAAAACAGACAAACATTTAAAATACAGTAGCAGTCTACAAGATTATTATGTGCGGTGGGCTTATAGATCGGCTATATTCGCTATTTAACGTACAATAAAGAAAATATGATTTAAGTGGTTAGGTAATATAACACACTGGACTGCACGTATATATATATATACGTATAATATATATAATCTGCAATTTTGGCAGATTTCAGTTGAAAACACGTCGTACAACGCAGCCGTTTCATAATGAATATTTTAGAGTTCTTCAGAGTGCAACTGAGGAATGTTGCCTCGTGGATGAGACAGAAACGAGAGAGAGATAGAGAGATAGAGGCCTCGTGTGTCACCGCCTCTGATCGGGCACAGTGTGGCGAGACATTCGGCATTGGTGCGGCGGGGCACACTGGCAGAGGGGCCGTGGGGGGGTAAATGAGGTGCAAATGAGAGGGAACGACTCCTGTGCCACAGCTGGTGTCCCTCCCCATAGCGCTTGGCTAGCCTGGCCGTGGCAACAGGCTCGCTCTCTCCCTCCATGCATTCATTGGCCAGGCAGGGGCCTGAGGTGGTGCAGCGGCAGAGGACGGGCAGTAGGGGTCGCTGTTAGTGGGTGAGCACTTTCTGAGCACACACACACACACACACACACACACACACACACACACACACACACACACACACACACACACACACACACACACACACACACACACACACACACACACACACACACACACACACACACACACACACACACACACACCCTGATAAGTTGAGGTATTACATTTAGTTTTACTCGGTTCCATAGATATTATATAATAATATTGTGATCTGCAATCTGCAAGCTCAACGCCTCGCATTTGTGAGCTTGTATATCATCTGCTCTCTTATATAATTTGACAATATGGCCAATGTTTTATTGTTGATTAATTTTGATGCAGCAATAGTCTTTTCTTTTCAGGTATTAAAAAGGTCTTAAAAGTCCTTAACCCAAAAGATAAATCATGTAAGGTTGAGCACCACTGCTCTAAGTAGGACAGTGTGGTTCTCACCCCCAGGGATCCTTAAAGGGGGTTTCAGGAAAATTCCCAATCTAGAAGCTCACATAAAATAAAATAAATTATAATAATTATAAACAAGTTGTGAGCTCGTAGATCAGCTATTTTCTTAAGACGTTGTTGACAGTGACACATCTTGACATATCCGGCTCTGCGTCTCTGGCTCAATATAATTTTCAAACAGGGGTTTGCAGTCAAATGCATATCAATTTGGGGTTCCCTGAAATAAAACTGTTGGTGAACCTCCTCTGCTCTAGGATGTCTGGAGAGTGCTCCATAGACCTCACACACAGATGTGGGTACCCATCCTCCTCTGCCCTAGGATGACTGGAGTGTGCTCCATAGACCTCACACACAGATGTGGGTACCCATCCTCCTCTGCCCTAGGATGTCTGGAGTGTGCTCCATAGACCTCACACACACAGATGTGGGTACCCATCCTCCTCTGCCCTAGGATGTCTGGAGTGTGCTCCATAGACCTCACACACAGATGTGGGTACCCATCCTCCTCTGCCCTAGGATGTCTGGAGAGTGCTCCATAGACCTCACACACAGATGTGGGTACCCATCCTCCTCTGCTCTAGGATGTCTGGAGAGTGCTCCATAGACCTCACACACAGATGTGGGTACCCATCCTCCTCTGCCCTAGGATGTCTGGAGAGTGCTCCATAGACCTCACACACAGATGTGGGTACCCATCCTCCTCTGCCCTAGGATGTCTGGAGAGTGCTCCATAGACCTCACACACAGATGTGGGTACCCATCCTCCTCTGCCCTAGGATGTCTGGAGAGTGCTCCATAGACCTCACACACAGATGTGGGTACCCATCCTCCTCTGCTCTAGGATGTCTGGAGTGTGCTCCATAGACCTCACACACAGATGTGGGTACTCATACTGATATACTATATCTTTGTATTTTGAGTAAACAGTTGTAAATGATTTATGTCGTCGTTGCCAAGTACATTTTCACATACCTAGAATTCTTGCTCTGCATTTACCCATCCTAACCAACTGCTGGGTGTAATGCACAAACCTCACCGAGACAAGATTCCTCGCCTGTGCAAACAGACAGGCAATAATAAAAAAAATAGGATAATTGTGATTCTGATGCAACAGCCTGTCAGAGTGTCATTGACTGTTATCTGCAAGCAGCATGCAGACAAGGTGACTGTAATACTGTCTGGCAATAAGGAAGGAAGATGATAATCGGATGTGTATAACAGGTAACATATTTTGCACCACATAACAGTTCCAGTCGTTTCCTGAGTAAAACAGAAGGTGTTTTTTCTGTCTGTATTGTGTGATCATACTCACACAATATGTGTGTGCGTGTGTACACACGCACACACACACACACACACACACACACACACACACACACACACACACACACACACACACACACACACACACACACACACACACACACACACACACACACACACACACACACACACACACACACACACACACACACACACACACACACACACACACACACACACACACACACACACACACAACTCTCCAAGGTTAAATATAAAGATGCTCTCTAAGCAAGAAACCGATGAAAATAAATGACACTCAGTGGAATGACAAAGTAGGGAGAGATTTGCAGAGCGAAGAGACATAATTTATATGCCCATTTCCCCCATAAAATGCTCTATAGTTTTGTTTACTGATAAACCGACACGTTTGATGGCCGTCCTATTTCTCTCCTTAAGAGAAGAGACAAAAACACATACACTCATTCATTTTTCCCACCACTAATAAATCACGGAATCTATTTGGTTGAAGTCAACCGGTGTCACCAAGAAAAACGATCCCAAACGCGAGAGCCCTGTCGTCCCCCATATTTCTGACATCACATAAAACTGATGGAGTGATATCGGCTACACCCCCTATACGTTTATCCAAAGCCACAAGGGCCGTATACTCAACGTGACAAATGACAAAGCGGAACATACATACATACATGAAAACGGAACAGTTAAAACATCGGGGAAAGAAGGAGGGGGACAATGCATTCTCTTCGGGTCATAAATACCACTTGAGCCATTATAATGTGTCATAATTCCTTCGTCGTCGTGGAAAAGCACCAGAGTTGAAACATGGTTGATGTCAGTGGTGGAAAGTAATTATAATTAATTATAGTATATTTAGTTAAGTACTGTACTTAAAATAACATTTTGAGGTGTTACTTTGTACTTTTCTTTTTCCCAATTCTACATCTCAGAGGCAAATATTGTACTTTTACTTCACAACAATTATGTGAAAACTTTAGTTACTAGTTACTAGTTTTGATTACAAAACAAACGGCAACCACTTCAGCCCTACAGTATTGTACATTTCGGCCATTTGAAAATAGCCGATCTACAAGCTCACAATGTGTCGCGATGCGACGCATTGTGAGCTTGTGGATCTGCTATTTTCAAAAGATGTGTATACATTTTGAATTGGTGATATGGGACGCTCTGCATAAAAGAGTGTTTACTTATGGTACTTTGGTACGAAGGGGGAGTGAGAAGAGATGAAATGAGGCCAGACAGTGGCAGAACCGTCACCTCCAACTCTGGGATCCACTTTGTCTGGCTATGTGCGAAAATTCTGTGTGTGTGTGTGTGTTTGCGAGTACCCTGTGCGTGCATGTACATACAAATTCTCTCTGTACGGGGTACTGGCATTAAAGTGCACGTTTTTATGTGATGTTACTGATGTGCCGATTGCAGAACTCCCACTATTTTTATGCGGGCCATTTCCTCCCGCCACTTAAAACCGTGTCTGCTCCTTCCTGTACGACCTCACACACAAGTTAATTTAAGTCCGAGAGTGTTACGGGTCCATTTGGTCACATCTGTACACTCTCAAAGTTGAATACACACAATCTAAAATGAACCCAAGCTTAGCACGTCAAGACTGGGAAACACCTAGCCACAAGGTCTTTGGTCACAGGAAGTTTTGTAGTGGGGTATTTAAAAAAAGATCACACCTGTGTGAAGTGAGGGGCGCTCTTATCATCATACATCATGTGTTTGTGTTTACATTGTCTTCAATGTTTGTGTTTACACAGACCCTCAAAGCTGGACATAGGAGGGGATAGCGCCCCTCAAAAAGAAAGTCCAGTAGTTAATATTTCAAATAGTGAGTAGCGGGATAGCTTTAAGCATGCCACCACCCGACATGACCCCCCCCCCACCCCACCCCCGGCCTTTACTCCCTTCCTGTGTTGGAATCCCAACTCTCTCCCAGCGTTCCCAGTGCTTTATTCTTCTTCTCACTGGCCATCTGGAAAGTGGGGGCAGACAATGTAAGGAGGGAGGGGAGGGATAGAGAGAGAGAGGGGTCTAAAAAGGATGAAGGGGTGTGTAGAGAGGTGAGGAGCAGAGGACGGGGGACGGGGACGGGGGTTGCAATGGTGAATGACCAAGCCCACATTAGTCACAGGCTCTTAGGTTGGCCCTTATCGCGCGCACACGCACGCACACACACTGGGGGCCAAATGACCAGGCCCTCTGTCCTAACCTAACCCCCCGCCCTCGTTCTCTCACTGTGTTTGCTGACATGGTCTTTCCCTCCAGACAAAAGGCTTTTAGCACCTCGCTCTACTGTCCCCCCCCCCTCCCCCCCCCCCCCCCCCACACACACACACACACACTCACACACACACACTCCCCAAATACACACAAACACCTCCGTTCCTTGAAATGCACATCGGACGGACGGACGGGTGGAGAGACACGCACATGTACGTGCACGCAAGTGCGACCAGAGAGAATGGCGTGTTTGTTTTGTTTTCTGAGACACTGCAGAGGAAAGGAAGGAAGGGCTGGGGGGGAGGGGGGGGGGGGGGGGCTGGTGGGGTCAGATGGACAGCAGAAAGAGAGACCAAAGCTGTGCAATTGGAAGAACAGGGGATGAAGAGCAGTTGATGGGTAGGGGGGAGAGAGTGAGAGAGACAGACAGAGGGGGGTGGGGGATAAAGATAAAGAGAGACTTGGAGAGCGGCCGAGTTAAAGAAGAAGGAAGAAGAAAGTAGAGGAAATCATATGTGAATGCGCGAGGGGAAACCATAGCCAAATTGCTTATGAGTGATAAAGGTATTAAGTACAATGGGGATGGCATGCTTTTCTGACTGGCTTAATGTAAGGCCCTTTGTTGGGCCTATCAGAGGATGAGTGCAGGCATTGGGGTTGGACAGAGAGAGAGAGACAGAGAGAGAGAGGGGAGAAGTAAGAGGCTCTAGGGAGTGTTTGCACTTAATGCCGACGGCAGTGTATTGCACTTAAACACGTATTTTGCCGCCAGAGTCTTTCATAATAAAGGCACTAGAGTGAGTTGATTATGAATTGAATAACCAGGACCTGAATGGTGATCCCTTTGGATGTGTGTTTGACTATACCCTGTACTGATTACATTTCTGTTTGACTGTACCCTGTACTGATTACATTTCTGTTTGACTGTACCCTGTACTGATTACATTTCTGTTTGACTGTACCCTGTACTGATTACATTTCTGCCAATAAAGTATTCAATTAATAAATCAAAAGAGTGCCAAGCAGATGAGGCAGAGTTTTGAAAAGCTTCCGTTTCCCCCCAAAACCGGGAGACATAATCTTCCATTATTACGTCACGCTGTCACATCTAAAGTATCTCTAGAAGCGTTTATATTCCAAACGAGATGCTTCCTGAAGTCAGAAATGATCACAGAACATCAGCGCTTTGGTCAAAACCATGGAGAGCGCCGTAGATTTAGAGTTATGAGCCACTTTAGTCTGCTTGTAAACAAGTGAACGGCAGCGTGCATGTGGATTACAGCGATCTCATTTGATATCATTAAAAAGGGGGGGGGGGGGGGGGGGGGGGGATTAGAAAAGACGTGTTAACCACCGTCACTCTGGCGTCCCCAATTTGGGGATGTCATTATATCATAGTCAAACAATTTAAAAAATAGTAAAAAGAAATAGCCCAAAAGATTTACACGCTCACATTAGATTGACTAACCCAAAGCGTTGTAGCTAGCCTACAACGGAGAGCACTTCTGCTGCAGTTTCATGCAGTCAACTCCCAACAGCCAGTGGTGGTCCTACCCGACTATACAGCATCTTGGTCATTGTATTAACAACCCTACCAAACGGATCAGATTAAAATGTTTTAAAAGTTATGGAGTGCAGTTTCAAGTGGTTAAACTAAGATTGCCGGGTGAATGTGGCGGGGGAAACAATACATGGGAGCCAGTGAAGGCTGTATGCTCTATATGAGTGGCCATCAGCATACCACACCATCGACACAGGCCTTGACATCACCGTGCGGCACAATCCACTCTCAGTCTTTGCCGGTGTTTCCTGATGACAACAACAGAATAGGGGGGGAAAAGAATGCGATGACTAGGATTTCGTTTCGATCATCCCGTTCACCTCAGGATTCCAGTTGCCAATGGACTTCTTTGTGTGATGGAGGCGGACGGGACAGATATTTACAAAAAGCCATGTGAATCTCCCCTCAGTCCGCCGCGCGAATAACTGTTGCCATGCGATGGCTAAACAGAAAAGGCGATCTACACAAGAGGCAGCTATGAAAGCGTAATGCTTGTTTAGAACCAATACATTCCATCCTCCTTGCTTTTGTGGCAGCTTCAGGCAAAGACAAATAGTTGGCCTAAGCCTAAGAAGTGAGGTAAGTGAGATTGTCAATCAGGAAAAGTAATGAGCACAATGGATGGTAAACAAAAGCAACAATGGTGGATAATGGAGTTGTGTGTATTTTATTTTGTTGGTATGTTTGTAATGTAACTGTTGTTTCCAGGTCAGTCCAGCTGGAAACCTCATCTTGCTGCTGCTTCTTCTTCTTTTTTTAAACAACATGTCTTTCTTTCAACCATCATTTTCCCTTATGTATATTAATAAAATGGTTATGCAGGCCACTCCCTGCCAAACCACTGCTAAGATTAACACAGTTTGACCTCAACCACCGGCAGATTAATGCTCGTTAATCTGCAAGTGTTACTTTGGTTCAAATAGAACCAAATGGACCCATAGGGATATACACTCAGGAGTTATAAACCTATTTTACATATATTATATAACATATTTGTGCAGTTAAACACTCAGGATTTTACTGTGTATAGATGAAATCCAAACTGCTAATGTGTCAGGAACTCATTTGTTTATGAATATTTGTTTTCATGGCTGGAACACGACTGCCTAGTATTTTTTCCCTGACTTGCATTTCCAGTTTTACATCAAAATTGGTAATCTGTGGAATACTGTGTCTCCTGTAGCGTAGGACATGATGACATGACAGCGATAGAATCGTGAGATGAAAATGCATTTCTACATTTACATGAAACTACCCCCAACCGTCCACCTAGCATCTGTGAGTGAGTGTACGGTCTGCAACACCGTCGAAAAGCTAGTTGTGAACATTTAGAACAGATAACGGGCGCCTGTGGAACATCAAGAAATCAATTGGCTAGATATATTTCCCCGTAGAAGTACGTCACCCGTCTTATATCTGGCCCTTTCTTATTGCCAGGCATGTTTAGCCATAAATAATTTGGTTGGGTGAGGCTGGTGCATTACACTAAAGTAACAGTGCAAACACATTTCAATTATGTACTACTATTGTATTTATTCAAAATATAAAGATAAGCTAAAGCTATGAAAGCAGGAAGAAACTATATACACTGTAGAGGCTGATATAGCAGTGTATAGGTTGTATTTGGTGACTCAGATTTTGTACACAATTCATTCTCAGACTTGAAGGTGGCAGTCGATGAATGGCAACAGGCTGAGAAAGACATGCATTATTTGATTCAGAATGCCCACTTATTTTATTCCTTTTCCTTGCAGAAACACTTCATCATAGGACGTGTATGATGTGCAGGGCAGGTGAACGTGTGTTTCACAACACCTATACAGTATTAGCCATGACCTTGGGGCAGAAGTACGAGGGGCTGAGACGACTTTGAAGGTCGGAAGAAAAGCCTTTATTTATAGATCAGCTGAGTGTCGATCAAACTCCACTGGGGGGAAACACAGAATGGTGTGTGTGGAATAGAATTGCTGAGAGGGGAGGGCTTTTGAAGAGCTAATACAGTGGTGTGCCTCAATCTCGCCTAATTCCATTAGAAAGGAAATTGATTTGGAGGAGAGGGGGTGCTGCAGACCACTTGTGTGCTCTGTAACACACACACACACACACACACACACACACACACACACACACACACACACACACACACACACACACACACACACACACACACACACACACACACACACACACACACACACACACACACACACACACACACACACACACACACACACACACACACACACACACACACACACACACACACACACACACACACACACACCTTGATGTAGCCTTGTATTCTTTGTACCCGTGGCAGGCTGCACCACTAAGGTACACAATGCAGTGCACAGAGCATTTACTGGTTGCAATAACATGTATACAGTCTACACTCTACAGCAGAGGTGGGTAACTTTGACACTTTGAACTTTGACACTCACTCCAGAGGGCCACATTGCATACAGGTCGGAGCAAAAATAGCTGATCTACAAGCTCAAAACGCGTCGCAGTGCGACTCTCATGCAAATAAAACTCCTTTGAATTGAATTGAATTGAGATAGAGAGAGAGAGACAGAGGAGAAATATCTCTGGTGCGACAGCTTGCACAGACAACCACCTGTATATGCAGCCAATTCTAAAACAATGCATTGGACAAGACAAAGTGCAGTCAGAGCTGAACTTTGTTCAAGTAATAAATGTGTTGGGGACATGCACGCACAATTTAACAGTATCCTGTGAGAAATATTATGCAAGCCGTTTCTGTTATCCCACTAAAGAAAATGAAATCATTACTGAAACAGCATCATCTTAAGCCTTCATCTCTGGAGGGAGCGAAGCGGCCTGGTGCCCCAGATCGTCTAAGAAGGCAGATAAGGAACGATCCTGCTCCATAAATTGGTCCTTCAGGACAATTACGTTGGCAAGATTAGCGTAAGATAATCATATAATGGTGATGATTGTACCATTCTCAACAAAACGGCCCCATAAAGTCATCTCTGAATAAAGCATCGGCCATGCAGACGACTGGGAATACGGAGGATCCTCTCTGCACATGTGTGTGTGTGTGTGTGAGAGAGAGCCTGCCTGTGGTTCTTGCTGCCACCGTCCAGGAGGGGGAGATATTTTATTTTGACAACCCTTGCTTGTATGTTTCCTTCAGAGAGCAAGCCAGCAGGCTGGGGGAAGACCTCACATGACCTCTCAGCTCTGTAACAGGAGTTGCCTCCAGACAAAAAAAAAGGAAAAAAAGCCTCTTATATGGTATATGGTGAGACTTTACAGCCACAATGTCCACTGGCTAAGCTAGATAATGACTGGGAATGGAGATTAGAAAGTAGTTTACGGGGTCAGGAGTTTGTGACGGTGAAGTGGGGTCATTTCACCAAGAGAAGGCAATAAATAGCATTGTTTCTCTCAGTGGAGACGATGATTTCTCTGACAAATACAATGCGAGCAGAACTCGATATACAGGAATCATAAACTCAGACTTCATGCTAAATAAATACATATTTTAGCATTGTCAAATTGCCTATTATTATGACTTAATTGTTATGGTACTAAGCTCCAACTTGTTTCTGGGACTGAGAGCAGTGCCAGTTGCAGTCTTCTTAACAGGATGCTTTATTCAGAGAGACCCCTCTGTTTTTGGAGATGTTCTCAAACTGTGGCACTTCCTCGCTGGCTCTCTCCTCTCCTGAGAGAAAAGGAGGGCAGGCAGGCGGACTACTATCTCACTGACCTAGTGTGGCTTTTATATACAGTATACTGTACGTATATATACAGTATATATATCGTTTCTGTCGGGTGGTTACCTCATATGTCCAAAACTTTTCAGGATTCCAATAAAAGAATATGCTTTTGTGTGACACTGTAGTACGATCAAGTCGGGCGTTAATTTGCGGAAGAAAGAAAAAATAATATGGAGCACGCGCACACACACACACACACACACACACACACACACTTCCCCCCCCACACACACACACACCCCTCCTCCCTTCCCTTATACCGGTGGGTCTGTGGAGAGGCCGGTTGTCACACAACATAGACCAGACACTAACACAGTCTCCGTACAAATTCCTCAACGGTAGCACGTGATCATACGGAAAAATGCAAAAAGAAAAATAATGCTTTCAAAACACCAATCCATCGACGTGTGGTCCGTGTAACGGACGATGAACAATTAAACCACATTCTACACATTCTCAGGCTCGGGATCAAAATGGAATGCATGGAAACACATCGCGGGAGGACTCTCTTTCTCTCTCCGTCCGTCTATCCCTGTTTAAGATTCCTGGCCTTTCACCTGACCCTAGGCCCTAACCGGGGGAGGCAGGGAGGGGGTTAAAGTGTAATCCCGGTCCTGTGACCACAAAGGCTTGGCCCCTAAGGGCCAAGGACCAGCTACATTTTCTGAATTGCGCGGTTATCCCTAAGCTAGCCCCTTGGACGGACTGCATATCAAAGGATTACATATAGGGGCTCCTCTCCGCGCTGGTATTTAAGGACGGTTCCCTCCATCTGACATGCCTTCAAGAACAATAAGACAGACGTGAAGAAGAATTTGACATTCTGCCGAGGACAGAAATGAACCGAACTTGGCAAAAAAGTTGAACGTGTCTCTTTAATGGATGCCTGCGTATAGAACCGATGACTAAATATGCTGATGCCAAATGAATTATGCTACTAGCATTAGAAACCAATTCCACCTCAATCTACTAACAAAAACTCAACATGGCTTAATTCAAATTGATACTTAAAAAGCCATCGTCACGTTGAAGTGCGGCTGGAAGTGTAATGTAGTTCTAATTGCTTCCTTAAGTAATCCATTAAGAGGGTATTGCTATTAACTGTTTGTATATGCCATTACTGTTCGCTTTATTCCAAAGAAATCTTAAACCACTTTTGGATTCCACTGGGATTCTTTTGATCAAAGTATTCTGCAATTCGGACCGAGCGACTTAAAAGGGAAAGAGAGAGAAATAATCAAACTCAGGGCAACAGAATGAAGGGAATAAAACCTTGCTTTAATTGATGTCGTCTGCCCTCCCCCATTTGTCCCATGCAGGGTGAGGCGGGCACAGAGCGGGGTGTTGTGACACGCCTCTCCTCGGCATTGAAACTGTACAAAGGGAAGCAGATTTGCAGAAGAGCTGACCCCCGACCTCTAAAGCTGCGGAAAGGTCCTCAATGGGCCCAGCACCACCTAATCAATCACGTTTCAGGGCCTGGTGGTCAACCGGCTGCACAATCCCACTGTAAGGGGACACCGGACTCAAAGGAGGGGTATGTGTGTGTACACCCCAACCCATGGAGATGGGGAGGGGGTGTGCACTTCAAACCTTGACTCGCTCCTAAATCCGCCCTGGATTCGACATTCCACGGCGGGGGAGGGGGCATGTGTTTTCTCTTTTGAGCAGGAGGTGGGTGGGGGTCACTGGACACTAGCAGCACTGAGTTTGCCCACATGTGAAACCTCGCTGGCCTGGTTTACTTTTCAAATCGGAATACGGAATAGTTTTTTTGTCTGTGGGAGATTTGTGACACAAACACGCGATGAGCAGGGTAGATCACCTTCCCCATTTACAGATCAAACCTCATGACATGGCGTGCGTGCGTGTGTGTAATAAGTCTGTGAAAATATCAGATCTACAAGCTTACAACACATCAGATTTGAAACGTGTTTTATAGTTGCCGTTTATTAAACCTTTGAGACATGAGATTGGAAGTGGTTATAATATTGGGGTAGGCCTATAGAATTTACCCCTGCATTGGAAAACGAGAAAAAAAAATCTATAGTTGTATATAGCAATAATAATGTGTGAAAAAAGATATAAATCACACCTGGACCTGTTGCACACCCTTGTTCTTAGATGGCCAATGCATGTGCACAACTCCACCAACAGTTTACAGTATATACTATTAACCACATTAACTTATTTTATAGTTTTTCTGCACAACAGAGATAATGTAGGAGACACACAATCTCGGAGCTGAACTTTGAAATTTCCACCTGTAAACTACATGCCCAAAATAGGGATGCCAGGTTGAAAGTGCTAAGCCGGCAGCATGGGCAGTGATTCTTCTTTGCCCCCGTGAGACACTTCCTGACTCACACAACACTGTGGAAACAATTATGTTAGCTTAGCCCCTCGCTGGCGTGGCATCAAGCGATGACTGAGCACTGCAACTTCATAGCTTAATCCACTGTTTGGATCCGACGTGAAGCGGCGCAGGGACTCCAACAACAGTCCATGTCATATGATAGGGGATCACTGGCAGTGTGACCGGACCTTATTCTCCTGTCCTGTCCCTCTCTACGTGGACACGAGGGGGATTGAGACATCTGAAGTATAACCCTTGGGTCATTTGCAGCTTGCACTCGAACAAAGAAAAGAAAAATCACTTCTCATTTTTCACAAAATAATAAATGTGGTTTTAAGGCATTTTTTCAATTATTCTAGCAGTGATTCAGCCATTTAACATTTTTCGTCCTAATTCAATTGTGCACAGCCAGGCCTTGGCTTTCCCCCACAAATGTATAGGTTGTTGCTAAATGTGTGTGTCCTATTAAGTGTACTGATCTATGATCCAAGTGACATTGCATGTGATTGCTTGTGTGATACGCTTTTCTCCATTCTCTGCTCTTTCTTAAATTACCCCAAAGTGCTTTAATGTGCACATACACTTAAAGAAGTAATTGTCTGTGCATTATATTTAACCAATGCTTTCCGGTTGTATTGTATTATTGTATATCGTCTCTGTCGGGTGGAAACCTCATACGTCCATAACTGGCTTTCCAGGATTTAAAAAAAGAGAAAACAGCAAATGTTTCAATCTAGTAGATCTGCAATTTCTGACTTTTTATGCCCGACAACAATGGTATACTGCCTGGGAGCTCCAGTCCAGTGCAGCTGTTCTGGTACCAGC
>NC_139697.1:82744106-82781606 GCF_964188405.1 Protomyctophum parallelum | reverse complement strand
AATCGCTCTGGATTAAGAGCGTCTGCTAAATGCCTAAATTGTAAATTGGATGTGCTGCTTAAGTTAGAATATAGAGAGGCTTCTGCCTGACAGCAATTACATATATACTGTATTAAGTAATTTTATAAATTGGCCATGAAGCCCGTCGCCTAGAGGTATCTTTTTTCCCCCTTCTCTTTTTTCAGCTACCAGCGGTCTGCTGGATGTGTCCAGAGTGGCGCGGGCAGCGGGTAAATTGGCTGGTCGGTGTGAAACCCTGTCTGTGTCACTAGGCAACGGGACCTGATGGCTCCTTTGTTTGAGGTGAAAGGTTGGAAGCACTCTTACTAATCTCCTTGCTTCACAATTAAGGAACACAGGAGAGCCGCTCAGAAGCTCTTCCCGCTTTCAAACAACAACAACAAAACGGAGAGAAAAGAAAAGACGCCTCTATTGTCCCTCCTCCTCCTCCTCCTCCTCCTCCTCAGTGAATGCCTATCCCCCTCCCCACACCCCCCGGTCCCCTCTCGTCGCTCCAATCGAAAGGTATTTGCACTGTAAATTAAAATGGCCCTCGCGTGTTGCTGTTTTAACAACGTGCTCGTCTAAGAAGATGGCCACAAACGGCGGCAATCTAATTACAGAGGGAGATTTACTTCTAATAACTCAACAGACAAAAGAGCCTTTGCTGTTGTTGACCTCACATCTCTCTCTCTCTCTCTCCCCGTTTCCTCTCTCTTGGGCGATTCCTTTTATATTCTAAATCGTCGCTGCGCCAAGGTTAAAATACAACAGGGATTTCTGAAGGTAGGAAAACCACCGACAATGGGGAGTTGTGGGGTGTGGGTGGAGGGATGGAGGGGTATTCCCTTGATGGGGCGAAGGCCATCGCTGTGTTCCACAGCTTACAGCCCATCTCTTCCTTATCTGCCTAGTCTAGTTTTTTTCTTCTTCCTTCTTTCCTTTTTTTTACACCAAGTAAAGTACCCAACAAAGAGCCAGTGGGTCTCGCTCATGCAAATGCAATGGGACAGAGTAGTGGGAACCGGGAGGGATGGAGGGAGTTGGAGGGGGGGAGCATTAAAATTGTCCGACAACGGGACATGGCTCACCAGGGTTTGCATTGTGACGTAGTATGGAGACACATCCTACAAGGCCAACCAGAAAGGGGTTTGGGGGGGGGGGGGGGGGGGGGGGTGGCGGGTATATATATTGGCTGGGCCAGATTTGCAGAGTGTCCTGCTGACTTCTATTTTATGGCCCGTGAATCGCCGAGCCCTCCGGGAGTCTATAATCCCCCCCTCCAACACACACACACACACACGCGCGCGTGAACGCACGCACACACTCTCCCCGGCGTTGTGCACGGAACATTGTATTGGCCTCAGTGGATGTGCGGTTGCTGTAGCCTATCTAGCTCACAATGATCCACAAAGCACGCTGGGGGAATCTCTGTCCGAGCCCAAACCGCCTGAGCAGTACCAACATCCCAATTTGCTACTACATCCTGGACCCCCCCCCCCCCCCATACACACACACACACTTTCAGGAGTACCGCCGCCCCTCCTCAAATACTGTGTCGTCCCACCGTTTCCCGTGGTGATGCCACAAAGCCGCTGTGCCCACCATGACACTAAGCCACGGCCCAGAGGCTTCGGGAACGCGGGGGCCCAGTTGGGTACTTCTCAATGAATTGGAAGGGGGGGTGGTGGAGGTGGGGGGATGCCAACGTTTCATTCACACTTTATCTCATTTACACATAAACATACATATCCCCTGTTCTCTCTCTCTCTCTCTCACACACACACACACACACACACACACACACACACACACACACACACACACACACACACACACACACACACACACACACAGTGTGGGGTTTTGGTGGCCACGCCGCGCCGCGCTGCGGAGGACCGTGCACGGTATCCATCAGCCACCGACTGAAAGTGTCTTCCTCCTCCGCCTAGAAAACTCATTTAGATCCTATCTGTGGGGGAAAAATTGTTTTGGATGGCGAAGAAAGGGAGGGAGGGAGTGGGCCGGGGGGGTGCTGTAGTAGTAGTAGGAGAGGAAAAAGAATAAGGAGAAGAAGTGACTGTAGTCTGGAGCTTCATTTAATTGAGCCACTGATAGAGCCTCAGACCACTCTGTAGCGCTCTGACTCTGGAAGAGGAGTGGAAGTGAGCGCTGAGCAAGACAGGAGACAAAGACTTATTTGTTTAGAACACTAGTTCTCAAACTTTTTGGGGCCAATGACCTCCTAACACACACTCCATCCCCCCCCCCCCCCCCCCAGGAGAGAAGATTTGTGTTAAAAAAAAACGATGCACAATTTCTAAATACAAAATATTCAAAGCTCGCAGTGAAGCTTGTATATCTGCTATTTTTGAACAGCCAAATTCTGCCTGTGGCCTCTGTATATTAGCAGCAGTGTGTGTGTGTGTGTGTGTGAGAGAGTGAGTGAGTGAGTGAGTGAGTGAGTGAGTGAGTGAGTGAGTGAGTGAGTGAGTGAGAGAGAGAGAGAGAGAGAGCGAGAGAGAGAGAGATAGAGAGCGAGAGAGAGAGCGAGAGAGAGAGAGAGACAGCACCATCACCTGGAAGGACAGCAGCAAGCAACCATCCTGTCCACCAATCACTATCAAGCTGTGCTGACAGGCTGATCAGTTGTCAGTCATCTAATCACTAAGGCAATAATATGTCACTGAAATTGCCAAAGAGTGCCATACGTTTCAGATTGGCTAAAACTCACTCTGTAGCAGCCAGTCATGTGGAATCCAAGTCTATGGACTTTTTATTGTCTTAAGCAGCGTTTTCAGCATGCCATGCCCCCCCCCGATGAGCAGATTCACAACGCCAAACTAAATGCAATATCATTGCAATATAGGCCAGGGTCAATGGTTAATCCTGAGCTGAAGTGTCACAATGATTATTATTTTTATTGAACTTCCGGAGACTCACTGTTGAGCTCCTGGTTATGACTAAACCGAAAGAAATACTGTACAACAAGGCCCCACCATCAATAATTTTGCCGCCGTGGCTCAGAGTGAAATAGAATCCAGTTAAAACCAGCCCTTCAATTTCACACAGCCCGAGGCTACTGTAGCACCAACTGTCAGCTGCATTATGTCCTAATGGAACACGCGTGCATAGTGCATACACATCGTATACACATCGTATAGTGCAACGGTCACATTATACAATGCATTATGAAGTACTGTAGCGACTGCCTCCGTCCATGTTAGATCAAAGCCCTAACCACAACCAGGCGTCCTTATCTTGTCCATGTCCTTATAGGTTAACATAAAAATGAATTAAAATAAATGTATAAATAAATAACAAGTTATAATATCGTTGCTGTCGGGAGGAAACCGCCTAACTCAATCTTTTTTTTTTAGGTTTTAGATAAATTTTTTCCATAAATCAGTATTATTGAACACCCTTTACGTCTGTGTTTTGAAAAATATTGAACCAATGGAAAGGAAAGTAGTAAAAATGCTTTGGACAAAACCCTCAAACAGTTTGCTAAAACAGCTAACTCCACCATCTCTCCCCCTCTCATGGGAGAAATTGACGATATATAAGGTCGCAATACCAACTCTGATGAGGCAGTATTGCTTTGGTTTAAAAATGTAAGGTTTTCTTAATTTCCTGATTTTTTTTCTCCCATTTCCTGAAAAAGGAACATTTTGGAGGTGGTTTCTTGCCGACAGCAGAGATATAACTTCACACACTGCACTGCACTGCACTGCACTGCACTGCACTACACTACACTACACGCTATCATACAATGAAATATATACTGTAGGGTTTAAGAGGTAAAGATGACCAATAAAACTCCATGGGGGTCTGCGCACTCCGCAGCCAGCACAGCTACAGTTCAACGGGTGCATACTGTATATACAGTAGCAGGGCTTGTGTACAGCACTCGATACCTGCACTGACCCTGGATGCCCTCTGTGCGTGCAACCGGCTCGCCAAACGCAAACAGATGGGAGAGTCTGCCGCTTGACAGTGAACAGCTTGCACCGTTATTAACCCATTCTGACCTGAGATCAGATTTCATACGAGGTTTCCGCCGGGGACACACTGGGTCTGATGAACCCATTCTGACCTGAGATCAGATTCTAAAAATGTCAGTCGCTCTTCGATTTTTCAAAAATAGCAGACCTACAAGCTCGTATCGCGCCACTCGGTGGCGCGATATGAGCTTGTAGATCTGCTATTTTTAAATAGCTAAAGCATAACATGATGCTGACACCAAAATGGGTGCCCGGTCAGAATGGGTTAATGGGTCGCAGATAGAGAGAGAGAAAAAAAAGATTAAATATTATGAATATAATTTGATGTAATTACTGACAGCAAAGCAGCAATGAGAAGAAGAACTCGGAATTCGACGCCCAAGTGACCTCCGGGGGTTGAGCTGCTTTTGTGTCTAGTGTGCGTTTGTGCGTCTATACTTGTGCTTCTGAGAGGCCAAATGTCACCACAAGTATGGTAGAATTAGAAAAATATACATTATGAGCAGTGGTGGAAAAAGTACTCAAATGTTTTACTTCAGTACTACAATGTAAAAAGTACTCTGTTACAAGTAAAAGTCTGGTTTGGCGGCAATGGCTCAGGGGTAGAGTGGCCGGTAGAACAGCCCAATGGGAACATTGAGATTCCCATTCGTGGTGCAACTCCCCTCTCTCCTCTCCCCCTCTCTACAGTACAAGCTCACAATCCATCGCATCGCAACACATTGTGAGCTTGTATATCGTCCATTTTCAAATGGCCGAAATGTATGCTATGTTTTGCAATAATTATTTATATCTAAAAAGTAGAAATAACTCCAGTAACGTAAAAGTACCTTTTTTGTACTTAAAAGTACAGTTCTTGAGTACATGTACTTAGTTACTTTACACCACTGATTATGAGGACAATGTTCCTTCCTTCAGCTTAAAGAACTATAACGAGAAGATTGTTTGTTTTTATGCTTGATTTATACTTTGCTGCATGCGCACCGAAAATAGCATTTGTATTGTGCTGCAAGAAGTTGTGAGCTTCTATGGCTATTTGCGGTGCACCACCTACAATAGCATTTATAAAACTGCCATACCAATATGATGTCCCCTATAGCAGTGGTTCCCAAAGTGGTGTCCGTGGACCCCCAGGGGTCCTTGAGGGAGTTCCAGGGGGTTTCCAGCTAAATGTTAGTTTGGATCCAAATGGACCCTTATGGGTCTGTAACTCAGAGAGTGTACCTCCATTTGTACACTCTCAGAGTTAAATTAACATTGATTTTACACAATATAAATTGGGGGTCCCAGAGATGGGGGCCCGTATAGACTAATGCATGTCAAACTGGGGGGGGTCCTTGAAATTAAAAGGGTTGAGAATCACTGCTAGAGGCCTAAAAATCTACTCTTACGGGGGTCCCTGGCATTCAAATGGGGGTCCGTGGGCTAATAAGTGTCAATTTGGGGGGTCTGGAGATTGGGGCGGCTGTGACGGGCAGAGGAGAAACGGCACGTGCATGTACTTATGTGACCGTGATTTCATATAAACAGAGAAGCTGAGATTGATCAGTGAGTCAAAGGGAATCGCTTCCATGGGCTGTGTGTTTGTGTGTGTGTGTGTGTGTGTGTGTGTGTCCGGGTGGGGGGCTCTGTGTCTGTCTGTGTGTGTAATTGCACACGCATGTGCATGCACATGCACATGTGTGCGCTGTCGCGCCCGGGCCAGGAGAATATTTGCATTGCTTATCGCCAGCCTAATGCTCACTGACAAGTTAATAACATCACAATTAGGTAAATGCTAAACAGATGCCAGCTCTGGCCTAATGTGATTGAGACAATCGACACTTTTGACGTGACCCTTGTGTAGCTCTGCTATTGGCCTCATTTGCCTGAGTGACATGAGGACTGTGTGTGTGCGTGCGCACGCGTGCTCACACGTCTGTGCGTGTTTGCGTGTGTATGAAGTCACTGATTAGATGGCCACCAGTGAGAACATTTTCAGATGTGGGAGGAAGGGAAAGAGATGGCAAAAAGGAGAGAATGGGAAACAAGTCTTATGCTGCGTTCGCACAGGCAGATGCAAAGACACAGTCTACCATTCATTAATGGTCAATGGAAGCCAGCGAGCAGCGACATGACGATGCAAAGATACATGCAACGTTTGTAGCTGCTGCAAAAGCTACAACAGCTACAAAGCTACAAAAAACTTGAGCTGGTTTCAACTTCAGCCACAAAAATACAAAGCTACAAATATACGCAGTGTAGATTTCCATCCGTGTCTTTTGCATCAGCCAGTGTGAACATAGCATTATGCACACGGGTGTGTAGGCTTGGATCGTATAGTGTTTAACTATATCTATATATAGTTATCTATTAAAATAAAATGACCCGCACAGCGTCTGCACTTGCACACTGATTTAGCAATGTTCCGTGACCCAAACGTTGTTTAATAATACATGTCTTCCTGTTGTGCAAGTGTAGACGGTGTGCAGGTAATTTTACTTTTTATTTAAAAAGGAGAGAATGAAAAAGAGAGAGAACGTCAGGAAGGTTCGTATTCTACCGTTTAAAGTCTTCTCTCCTGTGTCTTTTTCCCCTCACATTCTCCCTCTCCCTCCCTCCAGTCTCATTTCTTTCTGTAGCCAAACTATTTCTGGCTTGAGAAAAGAAAGTGTTTACTCTGTGGCCAGGGCTCTGCTGGAGTCATGCTGCGTTCCCACTGGCTAAAACCCACCATCGCAACTCCATGGTTTGCATATTTTCCCCCGTATTACAAGACTTAAAAAAAAAGACACGCAGAGCGCAGCCCCCACCTATTGTACTTTCTCTGGGACCACTGCTGGTGTTGAGAGAGAGAGAGAGCGAGAGAGAGATCATGCATAAACAACATTGGTGGTTGAATGACGAATGCTCGCGAGGCCTGCATACCCTCAAATGTTGTTCTACAACAAACTATGCAATACATCCTCTACCCCGTCACCCAAACCAAGCGTTCTGTTGGAATCCTGCAGCACTCAAAGCATGGCAGAGACCACCAAAGACAGAGAGAGAGACCACCAAAGACAGAGAGAGAGACCACCAAAGACAGAGAGAAGGGCAAGGAGTAACACATCACCCTTCTCATTTTTTATAAATCAAAGAAAACTAAATTCTTTGCCAGGAGTTACAGTATACCCACAGATTCAATTCTCAGGCCCGATTGTTAAGTTGGCCCGCATGGTGTGGAGATTAGCACGGAGGAAGTCACATTAGGACACTGGAGTCCCGTGGAAGACACACACAAGACAGCGTTCTTTGTTGCTAACTTGCTAAAAACCTTAAGGCATGCCATGATATTTTGATACTCCCCGTCTGCGACGTGGCAAAAAAATTAGATACACGTCGGGAGCCCTTAATGCAACTCACAAGAGCTGTTGGCTCGGGAAGGCGAGGAGACGACTGCATGCGGGTTAGTGTACCAATGTGTGTTTGTGCGCCTGGGTGTCAGGTTGTGCCACACTTTCTTCACACTGTGCAGTGCGTGTGTGTGTGTGTGTGTGTGCGCACTCTCGTGCGTGTGTGTTTGTGTGTGTGTGTGTGGGGGTGTGCGTACACGTGGGTGGACAGTGGATAAACAGAGCCACATGATCTTGTTTTGCTCATGGAACACTTGGGATCCCGAACCTCCCCCCCACACAGGCCTTATCTGTTCACCACTTACAGTAAAATGGTAAATGGTGCATTTGTATAGTGTCTTTATCCAAGGCGCTTTACATAGATTGTGCATTACATTCATTCACACACACACACACACACACACACACACACACACACACACACACACACACACACACACACACACACACACACACACACACACACACACACACACACACACACACACACACACACACACACACACACACACACACACACACACACACACACACACACACACACACACACACAGATAACAGGGGAAACCATGCAAGGCACCAACCAGCACATCAGGAGAAATGTGGGGTTCAGTGTCTTGCTCAAGGACACTTCAACACTAACTCTGGGGGAGCCCAGGTTCGAACTGGCAACCTTGCGGTTACCATCCGGCCACTCTACCCCTGAGCCACCGCTGCCCCATTGCGCCCCATTGAAAGTGGTTAATCGTCTTGACAATTATAAATTATGACAGCTTCAGGCCTGATGTTGGATTACGTTTCGTTGCATCTGTGGATTATAATTGTTAATGCATAATTATACGGTTAATTTAGAAAAATAAGGTAATGAGGTACAATGAGGTACAACACTGAAAATGAGTTTGATTACTCAGTGTAGTTTCGAGAATAAATAAAACTTGAATGAATTTCATTATGCGTTCATCACAAGTTATTTGAACCCAAACAGACATCTTGAAATGTGTGAGAGAGAGAGAGAGAGAGAGAGAGAGAGAGAGAGAGAGAGAGAGAGAGAGAGAGAGAGAGAGAGAGAGAGAGAGAGCACGCTAACGGTTAAGTCAGACAGCAGCTGACTTGCATGTAGCTGACCCAAGGAGGTGTCACAATAGTGTGCATTCATGGACATGCACGGAGCATCACCACCCATAAATGAGAAAAAGGCCTTTCGAGGCCAAATAGTGTCATCAGAGAACACGAGCGCTCGCTGCCAAAGAGTTCAGGTTTACATATAACATGTGGCTTTGATTGGTCAACAGACAGCGTATCCCCCCAAACGTCTTGACATAAAATGTGTTTGGCGTTGGGGGGGTATGTGGTTGATGCACCTTGATGCCTGCTGGCTGGGAAGATGAGAGCTGGATGTTTACATCACAAGGCTGACCCCCCCCCCCCAGCCCCCTCCCCCAGTGACTTCCTGCCGGCACCTCTGACCATGCAGGGGTCATTACCTCTTTATAAAAAGAGGACGCAACATCCAAGACATACAAGCGTCAGTGGGACCCAGTAAAGGGTCCCTGCTGCTGTTAGGCAACATGTTTCTGTTTTGGTTGGATGGGCATGTGACTTGTAAACAGGTCTCCAAGACCGAAAGGAGGTCGGCAAAATGTTGCTGGAAGAGAATGAGCGAGAGAGCGAGAGACACAGAGAGATGGGAATTGAGGGAGAGGAGTAAAAAAGTACTAACTCTCGCAAATCTCAGCCTAATCGTACACCAGTCAGTCACTGCTGTGGGAAAGAGAGCTGGCGGTTAAGCGCCGTCAACCCTCTGGTTACTGTTGAGCTAAGATAAATAACACTTTGCGTGCCACAATACAGCACGGCAAACACACACACACACGCACCCACACGTACACTAACTCAACATGCATGTGTGCACAAAAAGCAAACGAAGGAGGGAATTTCTTTTGGAACACTTGAACCAAGGACACCTCTCTCTCCCTCTCTCTCTCTCTCTCTCTATATATATATATATATATATATACAGACTCAGACAGAAGATTGGCCGAGCCGCTCGCTTTCGGAGCCCATTTCTCAAACCCTATAAGCCTTGGGGGTATTGGGGGGGAGGCTTCAGAGGCAGCCGGGCTTAGGGACATGGCCGCTACCGCTGCTGTTTCAGTTGCCTGGCAGGAAGGCTTGTCTGTCTGTGGCTAAGACTGGGGCTGACCCCCCCCCCCCCCCCCCCCATTCCCGCCCCGCTTCCCTCACCCTCCACCCCTCCCCATCCCCTCTCGTTTTTGCTCCAGACTGGAATGCTATATTTAGAGTGTGCCTTTCCGCTGTTATGGCTGTCAGATCATTAGCCTCGTTTAACCCTTCTTTACCTCGGGCAAGCCGACTGGCGGAGGGACGGGAGGCCCCAAAGGACTACCCCGAACCCCCCGCATCCACCCCCATCGCCTGGTCAAAGGACTACCCCGAACCCCCCGCATCCACCCCCATCGCCTGGTCAAAGGACTACCCCGAACCCCCCGCACACACCCCCATCGCCTGGTCAAAGGACTACCCCGAACCCCCCGCACACACCCCCATCGCCTGGTCAAACATCAGGTTGGGGGGGGGGGGGGGTCGTCAAGTGGGGGTAACTATGAGGAGGGGGGACGACAGTGGGAGGTGCTACTTTGAGGTCAGAGGTTTTGTGGATGGATTTTGACGAGCACAATGATGATGATGATGATAATAATAATGATGATGATAATGATGATGATGATAATAATGATGAGTCAAGGAAGTCGGGCAAATTTAGGAAACACTTTCCTGTGTAGAATAGTCTGTTCTGCTCATTCTGAATATAAAAGGCAAGCAATTAACCGGAATGAAGAAACCGGTCGCTACATGTGATGCGTAGAAGGAAACTTGGATGGGGAATCATACAATTTTGTTTTGTATTTTTGGAACCGATTTGCTACAGAGACGGTTTGAGGAAATACAAGAGAAGGAGTGATTTGTTTGTTTTTTTAAGATGTGGATAACTGCACCAATCTCAAAGCTGGCACAGCAGTAAACTGTAGGTCACGCACACAGATGGTCACTCTGCTTTGATTTCTGAAGTGCAGATGAAAGAAACACTTAAAACCTTGGATGCACGCCGTGTTGCGTCCTACCAAAGCATTGTGTGGAAAACTAGTGGAGTCATTTTATGTTTATAGTTGTGCCCGGGCGTTGCACTCTGAAAATCTTTGGTGCACAACACCAGCATGCGACTAAGAATAAATCAGGCTTTCAGGAATACCCCCTCCCACCTCCCTCTCTCTTCATGTGAACGCTGTCTCTAAAAAAGGGGAGAAAGCCGAGACAACCTTTCCATCTAAAACCGAAGGGCTTCTTCAACAACATAAGACCGTGCACTTCGGTGCATCTGCTACGGGAGGATTTACTTCCCTCTATTTACATCCTGGCACCCAGGCTGCCATCCTCTTCCTCATCGTCATAGCGAGTGCTGATAAACAACCGTGGCCTGCCAAGTTTCGCCAGCTTGTTGATTACAGACTGGGCTGTGTCATCCATCTCTGGAGTGACTCAGGAGGTAGAGCCGCCGCTGCCTGGGAACATGAGCGGATGGTTTCCCGGTTCGATGCCCGGCTCCTTGAGCAAGTCCATGGAAGCCCTTAACGGCCTAGTTACGGTGCAGGTTGTGTGCGTGTGCATATATATATATATGTATGTGTACACACACACACACACACACACACAGACACAGACACAGACACAGACACAGACACACACACACACACACACACACACACACACACACACACACACACACACACACACACACACACACACACACACACACACACACACACACACACACACACAGGGGCATTGTATGTATAGTGGCTGAGTGTGTAGAAAGGCCATGTGTTAATCAGAAGAAGGTCCCCCCGTCCGGCATACGTGTCAAAGTGTCCCTGAGCAAGCCACTTGACCCCTACCGCTTGAATAAACACTAGATGACATGTCATAACTCATAACAGACACAAGTATATAGGGTTTAAGTTGCTACGGGCTGATGGCCACAGCTGACTCATTGTGATTGCGATTCGGTCCAACTCGATGTGGCACGTGTACTTTTATGCTCCATGTAGCTCATCATTAGCAAGTGGTGCTGCTAAAACACTACACTGCTGCTTATTACCCATGAAACAGCGTTTTGCGAGGTAATCATTGGGGTGGGGAGCATAACGCTAGATTCATACCTCGTTGTACAACGGCGTCATGCACACGCACGGAAATGAGGCGATCCGTCAGCTCACAAAGCGCCGTGGAAGGAAGTCTCATTTTGGTTTGAGACGAGACGCAGTGGTAAAACAGATTAGGCATCGACACAGACCGAATGAAGCCAAGATGGAGATTTCACTGCCTTTATCAATAAGTTGTTGCTCTCATGGTGTGTGTGTGTGTGTGTAGGTGGTACATACGCATATGTATAGAAATGTTCCACAACCTTGGCTCACACATAGCACAAGTCAGACTGTATGTCTGCTATTCTAAACTTCGGCTGAGTGTGTGTGTGTGTGTGTGTGTGTGTGTGTGTGTGTACTTACCAGTGTGAATCTGTCGGTGGGACTCCAAGGATTCCTCTGTCTGGAACTGAGCACCACACTGGTCACACACTATGGCCTTCTCACCAGCTAGAAAATAAGAGACAAGGGGATTCATATAGTGTTGCCGTCAGAAAGCTCTTATCTCCATAGTTTAGTTTCTGTCCCCCCCCCCCCCCCCCCCCTTCCCCCTTCCCCCTGGAATTAACAGCCTACTTGATCATCACAGCGTCACCGCCGTTTTTTTTATTTGAATTTGAATTCATTTTTAGACATACAAGGTTTCCACCCCGGCAGAGACAAGATACAGGAAATATACTGTATAGCGCATATACTGTAATCTACTGTAGCTGGAGATGCTGTGACGGAAAACATGACAATGGTTTGTCAGACACACAACTGTCACGTGTTTTATGCAGTTTGTTTTCAATACACCTGCAATGTTCACCTTCAAGCTATATTTAGTGAGGTTTGTACCTACCATACATATTTTCTATCACACTACATAATCTATACGCATGTGATTTGGCAGTGTGAATTGAACGCTGGAAATGGAAAGTTGTCCCAGAAGAACATTAACCCGAATTGCATTTATAATATACAGTAAAATCATCAGGACCCTTAAAAAGTGGCAGTAAATTAACACTGAGGGCGTTTATGGTGTACAGAGTTTTGGAATTTTGATATTCAATCAAATACTGAACCATTGATTTTGTATAACGTGTACATTGAAACCAATGATGCACGGTACACCCATGTACAGTGAGGGGTGCTCTTATCATCGCACATCATTATGACATAACATGTCGATTTGACACATAACGTAAATTCTCCATTCATTGTCAATTGGAATTTAATGTTTGTGTGTATATAGCCGATTTGCTCAGACACATATGACATTTTACTCTACTACATTATCATTGGACACCTTACTGAAATCAAATTAGAATATAATTGCAAGTCACTAATTTGATACACACTGTTCATATTCACAATAGGCACTCTCATCAAGACAAGATGCCTGCTGTCCATCGTTCTATGCTGATGTATACAATTGGTTTAAAGTGTTTAAACTGATTTTGATGTGATAAGCAATTTTGCTGCGGGGATCCCCTGGAACCCACTCAAGGACCCCTGAGGGTCCCCAGACCCCATTTGAGAAACACTGGCCTAGGGTGTCGGTACACCATAAAAAACTAATGTCTTAAATGCCAATGAATTACCTGATTTGACATTAACACTTTAATAAAGACACTGCCTGACAGGTATCCAAACCTTGTTATAACAGGTACCAAACAGAACATGCCTATGATTGCGCCCTGCAGTCTGTTTTTTAGACCACTGTCTCCGATTGTCTTTAATGCTTTGAAAAGTTCAAAGCAATCACTTCAATATAGAAAGTGAAGAAATTGAAGTAGAAAGTAGACCAAAGTACAGAGATGGCCATGGAAATAATAACAATAATACGCTCGACTTTTAAAGTAATTTTGTGGGTTACAAATAGATCCATCTACGTTCCCTCTCAGCTTTCCAATATCTTAATAAGGGGTTGAGGAAACCGCGACATGCTTTTTTCAAAAACACTTCAAAACCACTTCACGTTTCTTGAAAAGAAAAAGTGTGACGGTCAAACTCTTTAAAAACACAGTGTTCTTTTCTTCATCGTGTCTACTGGACTAGTATGCATTATGTATTTATGTATGTAATATTATTGACCACTCCTTTTGTATGTCCGTAGCAAACATTTTGTGGAAAATGTCCATCACAAGCCTGCATGTTGATGAACCCTGCTCCGGACAAGTGACTTTTGTGCCTCAAAAAGTGTCAAGCCCTGTATAAATAAAGTTAATGTACGTGTGTTCTGGAAATAACCAAAAACATGCATTGACCATGTACCAGAAGCAGAGTTATTCAAAAATACAACCATATTCATTTCAAAATATATGCTTTGGTGTGAACATGGCTATGCGCAGAAGTTTAAAGCGCTGACATTTGAATTCACATTGTTCCAGTATTCACAGGTGGTTCAATATCCAGCGAAACATTGTGGCCAGGGAGGGGCCAGGGATTTTATAGGTGAACTTCAGAATCTTGTACAGCAGGTCTGGTCTAGAAGTACTGTACGCCAGCGTTTGGAATGGTTGTGAAATTATTAAGTCAGCAGGACATATCAAAGAGATCAATCAAATACCACAATATTTCTGACCAAATACCTCAATATAGATATTGCTAAGATAATATCATGGTGTGACAATATACAATATATTTTCTAAACATTCAAAAATATTGAAAAAAAGAAAAGGAAAAGACGATCTACAAGCTCACAACGTGTCACATTGTGACATGATGTAAGATTGGCATATCTTCTTTAAAAAAAACATTTGTTAAAGTTTAATGGTTAGGGCGTTATATCACAATATTACTCAATATTACTATATCCAAAAATCGCAGATGTTATCTAGTCCCAGATCACAATATCAAATGGTGTCAAGTAGTATCAAGTTAGCCCGCATATACAAATCAATTTAATTAAATTCCTCTTTTACCCTACTATGGTGCTACAACAGTTCCCATTTAGCAAAGTCCTCATGTGTCGAGACTTCCATATAACTTATATAACGTAATGTTACTGTACTGTAACCCGTGTGCCGTTTATACAGGGCAGAGATTTCAGTTGCACCGGCATCATGTTTAATGCCACGCTGGGT
This sequence comes from Protomyctophum parallelum, assembly GCF_964188405.1. Taxonomy (NCBI): domain Eukaryota; kingdom Metazoa; phylum Chordata; class Actinopteri; order Myctophiformes; family Myctophidae; genus Protomyctophum; species Protomyctophum parallelum. The sequence continues at coordinate 82,766,940 of NC_139697.1, read as the reverse complement.
TTCTATTTCTATGCCTGTGCACAACCTTGCACTGGTGGAAAGTAACCAAGTACATGTACTCAAGTACTGTACTTGAGTACACCTTTGTTTTTGCGTTTTTACTGGAACGTTTTAGATTTTCTATACTTTATACTTCTACTCCACTACACCTCAGAGGGAAATATTGTACTTTTACTCCAATACAATTACTTACTAGAACCTTGCAGATGTGACATTTTTATTACAAAACATATGTTGGCTATTTGAAAATAGCCGATCTACGAGCATGTAGATCTGCTATTTTCAAAAGATTTATTTACACATTTTTGAACACTTGCAATGAGTACATATGCTTAAGTACATTTTGATGGCAATACCTTTATGTTACTCAAGTAAATGTTGAATACAGCATTTTTATTTCTACTGTACATTATGGTATCGATACTTTAACTAAAATTAAAAAAATGTGAGCCTTGTAGCGTTGAGTAGGGAGCGACTGGCATGCACAAACAGAGGGTTGCTGGTGGAGGCCAGATCAGTTCAGATCAGGCCCAGGCACTGAGCTTTTATGGCTTGGCAACCAGTACTGTACATGCCATACGCATCACACACGCACACGTGAGCACTCGCGCACATGCAGAGTCCAGATGTTAAGCAGGTGCGTGTGCGCGTGTGAGTGTGTGTGTGTGAGAGTACGCCCGTCTCTTGCATTGTAGGCACAGAGCGATCTCTCTAAATCAGTCCTTGGTTTGTTCTTGGCACCATCTCCTGGGTTACAACACCTCCAGAGAGAGGGGGGGGGGGGGGGGGGGAGGGAGAGAGAGAGAGAGAGAGAGAGAGAGAGAGAGAGAGAGAGAGAGAGCAAGCAAGGAAGCAAGCGCAATGAAAACAGGAAGTCAATTCTTAGATGACAAAAAAAAAGTTTAGGAGATGGCTTGTGGGTTTTGCAACCACAGTGACATTAGGGAACAGCCTGTACTGTAATAAGTCCTTCCAAAAGCAGAAATGACACATGCACATGCATACATGACAGAGTGTGCCTGCCAGTCGAGGGCTTATGCAACTGTTTGTCCCTTTTAATTTTCTTGCTCCCAATTTGGTTGTTGCCATTGCCAATTCCCACCATTTCTCATACTGTGCTCATAGTCACTCCCCCCCCCCCCAGGCACCCCCCCCCCCCCCCCAATCCAACCCCTCATGCAGTCCCAAAATAAGGGTGCATCACACGATTCAAGGCCGATTAGATCAGTGGCTCTCAAATGTTTTAATTTCAAAGACCCACAGATGTCTGCGAAAGGAACCCTAGATTACAGTCCAAAATGTATCAAACCAATAACGTGGGTTGATTCAGGTCAACCCTCCAGAGATCTGAACTTGCCATGTTGTTTGTGCTGCACGTTCAAGAGAAACTATTTGTCATATGAGCATATGGCAAATGTGCATGTAGATATGTCAGACCAAGAGACAAGCATATGGCTGAATTAGCCAGCAAAAAGAGCCACTTAACCTTTGGAGAACGAGACGCGTAGAGGAGATGTAGACAGGTTCTTAATAACCGCCACCCACCACGCCTCTGATGTCACATTTGCATTAATCACATGGTTCCCTTTCACTGTAGTCTCCGATTTATTATTATCAGACAAACTATAATTATCGCTTTACAAGGTTGACTCCAGGCCAATCTACACTGCATTCCATGTACTGTAGGACCAGAGACCTTTTCGCAAATTGATTGAGTTGTTGACATACAGTGCCTGGTACATTGTACAATGGAGATAACTTGGGCTATGTTGTCCGGACAAAATGTGTCTTTTTGGACCCTCCAGATTGGATTCAGAATTTCAGATTGGTTTGATCAAGTCTTGAACCACATGCCTAGGTGGTTTGAAAAGCTATTAAATATGTGTCTCAGGGTGGCATTGTGAGGTTGTAATGCAACAGGGTCTATTAAGCATTACTCACACCTATATGTCGTTATGACAGCGACCGATGCTGAAAGGTCAACGGTGTCTGAATAAACAAATCACATCAGATCTCTTACAAATACCAGGATGGACAGTCAGTACTAAAGATCAGATTTGGGAAACAAATTGGATTTGCCTACAGACTGAACAAAGCCTAAGAAGAGGAGTACGGTAATTTGTATGCAATTGACAAATTGCATACAATTGGGAACCCCCAGAGGTGCTTGGGAGGGTTCCAGGAATTCTCATGAAAAATGAGGAACAGTTATATTTTTCAGCTATTCAAAAATATAATCATATAAAAATAATATAATAATTGTGAGCTTATAGATCTGGTATTATAGAACAAAGATTGACAAATACAGATGCATTTATCTTATGGAGGTCCCTGGCACTAAATGTTTTCAAATGGGGGTCTGCGGCCAAATACATCAATTTGGCGGTCCTTAGCATGGAAATGTTTGAGAAGACTCAAGTACATGCACGTTTTCCCCATTACATTATTAGGGATGTCAAAAGCAATCTTTTTTTCCCCTACCTCGACAAAACCCACACAGTGACACAAGCGTCTCCGGGCAGCACTACAACGCCCATTACCAGTGCTTTGGGAGGCCAGTAGCCGTGTGCTAAATGATCCCAGGGTGGGACTTTAGTGCTGGGGCATGCCCCGACTTGTGGCAAAAGGACATAAATCGCCAGGGAGCTGCCAGCGTGGTGCCTCGCTTCAAGGAGGATGTCGCGGTACGCGGTGCCCCTGTTGATCTCGGTCGTTGAGGAGGGGCACGGAGGGGAGGAAAGTGCGGGGGCCACGGGAATCCGGAGCGCATGGCCCCGGCAGGCAGCCACCCAGAGCGATGCCCCTAACCAGCTCTAAGTGGGGGCCCTCTGCTCGGTAGCAGCCGACACCCCTCAACCCCCTTGCCAAATTAAAGCGATAAATCTCTGGCCCGCTTTGATTGCAAGCAAGGGGGACTTGCTAGGGGAGAAAGAATGAGGGTGAATTTTGTGGGTGTGGGAGGGGGCACCCCTTGACATGAACTGTTACTCTTCTAGTCCTTACAAAATGTGTTTAACAACCCCTCCTCCTCAGACATCATCTGCCCGGCGTCAATAAAAAACCCATTCGAAATACGGTGTAGGATCTATGATGATGTGCTCTTTTTTGTTGATCCTAGGAATTGTTAATTTATTGCACCCGTCAAGGTCTCAGCTTAACCACTTTCAACCTGGCATACCTATTTCGGGCAAAAATGGCCAATCTACATGTTGACCACACATCATGATGTGTACAAATTCTCACCATATGACAGTAGAATCAGCCTCAGGTCTAAATAGCTTCGATTTAACTAAAACATATGGACACAAAACAAAACAGGATGGCACAAGTATACATTTGGGTCTGTAGGTGGTTAAATAACTGTTGTAAAATATGTGCAAGCTGTCCGCAGACAGTCGGAGAAAGAGAAGTTAATAAAATAAACTAAAACTGGGGTCAGTAAAAGAAGTGGTCTGCTAACAGCTGGACACTTCCTCCACTCATCTGTAAGTGGGCTTGGGAGATCGCATTGCCACAGAGCGGGCCCTTAGCTGACATAATGAGACTTGCACAACGGTCGCTCCCAATAACACAGTGTGTGTGTGCGTGCGTGCGTGTCTGTGTGTGTGGGTGGGTGGGTGGGGGCAGTCAGGTGCCACATGCCACTACAGCCGCATCCTGTTTCACTTCCCTCTCAGACACGTTGCACAACCTTTGTTGGGGCTCCGGTGCGTCAACAGGACATTAGACCCTGACGAACAACACCTCTCGGTCACCCTCAAAGCCTGAATGAACACTCAAACCCCTAAAGACCCCGATAAACACCTTGGTCACCCCTAAGGTAGGCCTGTCACAGTTATCACATAATCACAATTATTTGAGATGATCGCAATTATTTTTTCATGTCCATACATTTTTCAAAAAATTGCAGAATCAGCCGATCTGCAAGTTTACAACACGTTACTTCTGACATGTAAGCGTGTAGATCAACTATTTCCGCTATTTTGTGCTTTTGTTGGGAAGAAAAAAATAATAATGTGTAAGTGATTTCTGTGTATACACTATACAAGTCATATCTGACCTGTGCAATTTCTGATTACGAAGCCTAAAAGGCAAACAGAAATAAAAATTGTAACTGGGCTGACAGGAAACGGGGAGAGAGAACGGAGAGAAACGGGGAAGACACGCAGCAATAGTCGTCGGGATTCCAACCCACGGCACGCTGTCAGGCTGGATTACCAGCCTAGGTGCCCGGACCACTAGGCCGGCATGGGTCCGACACCTCGACAACCAAGACGTCAATCAACACCTCAGTCCTCTCCAGGGGCTGTGTAGTCCTACTTTTAGTAGTGGAGGAGCTATATATCTATACTATACTGCCTTTTTTCTCCCTCTACACCAAATCTCTCGCCAAAAGTAGCAGATCTACAAGCTGATAACACGATGCTGATAACACGTTGGCTATCCCCATCCCAATACAGTACATTGGATGCTGGGGTTCAAGTGGTTAATCAATTATTGACCAAAACCAACATCCTAGTGGGGGAGCCTGTGCTCCCCATCCACTCATCATCGTTTCCCAAACAGTGGGTTGGGACCCATTTGTGGGTCACGGACACATCGTTATGGGTCCCCTTAGTTTTTGTTTCCTACATTTGGTTTTCAATTATTATTTAAAAATATTTTCAAAAAACATTCCCAAAAAAGCTAAACTTTCCATGAATGAATAACGAATCCAATGATCCTTTTCAGTAATGTCACAAAGAAATGAAAGAAAAACCTAAGAAATTCCATAAATTAGAACAAAAATATTTGAGAAGCAGTGAAAATATATCTATCTATAAGCTCACAACTTTCTGTGCCACAGAACAGACCAGTTCTGTTGCACCGAATTGCTCAGCAGCGCAAAGAATGTTTAGTTTTCACTGTTGCTACTATTAAAATACAATAAAATAAGTGTGAACCCATAGTCATATTGTATAAATATTGAGATATTTGGAGTACAAATGTTGGTATGGAACGTTTGATCCCAGCGTGCCTAGTCGCGTGCACACCCCCCTCCAGTAGCACTTTGACTATGTATTTTGCCCCCTGCAGGAAACCCTGTGTTAATTTGTATCTTTGCAACATTATTGGGGGAGCTTGGTACTACTGTACTACTGTACTATATGTGAGTCCCACTGCCTGTTGTCTGACTCCGCCTGGCACACACTACAAAGGGCTGGCTGATCCATATTGGTGCTCGCTCCCCGTTGCTCAGCTGCTGTGGGATTTGGGTGTTGGGCTCCAATACAGAGGTTGACCCTTGCTTTTATTTATTTATGTTCTGCTGTTTACAACAATGTGAGTCTGCTGCTCTTGTCTTGTTGCTGCATTGCCTTTATTACGTGCCGTCTATTTATTTTTGTACTATGTAATTACCCATGTTACACAGTGAGACATTAATGACTCTAAAGATAAATAAAATAAAAAAATAAAAAGTAAAGAGTTGCAATAGCATTAAGAGTAAGAGCGGTTACTTTGGCAGACATTGCTGACTAATTGGACCCATCGGCTTCACCCTCTCAACCCAATATGATTCAGGAAAAACAAACATAAGAGCGTGGCATATGGCGTTGTGAAAAGGCGGAGCCAATGAGTCACATCTGCGTTTGCACAACGATGTTGAACCTGCCATGAACTTCTTGTGTGTGTGTGTGTGTCTGTGTGTGTGTGATGAGCTGAGATTCATTTGAGTTTCTCTGACTCTTTTGTAGTGAGACGTCAAAGACACAAAGGCCTCCCTCCATCCATCGCTCCACCACAGTGAGGGGTCACTCAGTGCCTTCAGGTAACCTGACCACCGGTCACAAACCAGCCAGCCGGCCGGCCAGCCCGGAGGGGCCTACTTCCTTCCTCTTCCTCTCAAAACCACTATTTCTGTTTTTACTATTTTCTATGAGCTGCCTAGTTCCTGGAGAAGACCAAGTGGTCAGTTCAATGCTGCCAGTGTCAGCTCCTAGCTTTAGTACTAGGTACATACCGGTAGCACGGACGCACCAAACTGTTTCAACACCCAGTTATACGTATAGTGTGACGCAGGTGTCTAAGTGTTTAATTAAATCAAAGACAATCTGGTGTCTGGGAAAGAAAACGGGCAGTCCGGCTAACAGCTTAGTGTTCTCTAGAGGTGAAAGAATCAAGTTCAATTTTAGTGACCAAATAATCAGTGTAGTGATGTTGTGGAAATCTCTAATGCCATTCACAATTAACTTTCAAAGAATATGAATTACATACTGTACAATGACTTCCTGTGTTATACAGTACTATGATTGCAAAACAGGAACTGTGGTCAACCTCTGAGAATAATGGTTAAACAAAACATGCCCTATTTCTTCTACTCTTTCCACAGGACCTATTATTTGTTCTTAGTGTTGGTGCATACGATGTCACTGTGGGCTTGCTGATGCATCGGAGGTAGCAGGCTTGCTAGGTTAGAGACAGATGTCTCCCCTTGGGGTGAACCACTCAAAACAGAATCCTTCATCAAAGGAATTTACCAGAATTAAACATTATAAGACTTAGCAAACCTGTCTCCTCTCACAATAAAGACAAAGGAGAACATCTCTGTTAGCAGTCTAGTTCAAATCATCTGAACTTTAAAGCCACACCGAGGCCGTCTGTTGGGTACTCATGAATGCTGATATTTGTATAAAATAAAGCATAATTCAGATACACCAATGTCTGCTTCTATGTTAAGGTCAACTTCAGCTTCTAAAAAGTCATTGAAAGGACTACATTGATCAAAATGCTTATAAATATCATGCTATAACCAATGGTCTCTCCAAATAGTCTAAATAATCTACACAGCATTGCTGAATGTTGTCCCCAACAGTGCATGTGCGGACTTCACCAGTGAATAAATACTAATCAGTAGTCAAAAGGCAGAACTGCATTGAACAAAAAAAACACTTAACGACAAAAACATTTCCCTGAAAACTAAGCCTCTTGATACATTCAAAGAAATGAAAAGTGTAAACAACACGTTCAATTTGAATCAGCATAATATGAAATAGTGTTATTGTGGCGGGGAAGGGGGGGGGGGGGAGGGAGGATTATTCTGCAGCAAGGCATAACATTAATCCATCTAGTTCATAATACAACAGATATCATGCCTGTCCATTTGCATTAAAGGGAAACTATATACTTTCCCGGGGGTCTTTATGTGTGTAATATGTGGTTTTAGATATTTTAGATTTTAGCAGTGAGCCCAGTGTCTCTGATGTCATGGACACTGGGCTCACTTACTTCCTGGACTACATGTTGTCTCAGTAAGACAGCCCTCCCCCTATCCACAAGGAGGAGCAGTGCACCAAAGCATTATGGGAATTTTAGTCCAGGAAGGAAGTGAGCCCAGTGTCGATGACAGAGACACTGGGCTCCCAGGAAAGTGTTCTAAATCTTCTAAACGTCATTAACATATATTTTTTGGCAAAAAGGGTCCCTTTAAGACAACACTGTGCTGGCTGACATCAGAATCCAGCGGGCCCACGCCTCACAGGTATTGTATCTCACAGATGGTGAGAAAAAAAAAAAGAGTGAATGGGAAATAAATAAAATCTAGCTACTACTGAAACGTGTCTGTGTCTGTTGATGATGAGAGGACCAATATCACTCGCCTCATCCCCTCACCATCTTCTCATAAAGTGTCAACATGCCGAGAGATGGCGGAGATAGAGAGAGTTGGAAAACGCAGACAACAGACTGAGGCGGACGGATGGACAGATTAGGTAGGGGGAGCTGTAGGGAAGGAGGGAGAGAGGGAAGAAGGGAGGGAGGGAGGGAGGGAGAGATGGAGGGAAGGAGGGAGAGAGGGAAGAAGGGAGGGAGGGAGGGAGAGATGGAGGCTACTCAGTCAGACAAACATAGTCACCAACAAAAACACAGCCTGGCTGTTCACTGAGCCTGCATAAATGGCTTACGTAAGACAGTACACTCAGTACCAAAAAACCAGCAAAAATCCATAAACACACACAGACTCACAGACCCCCTCCCCCTCCCTCTTCCCACACACACACATGCTGTCAGAACAATAAGTACAGACGCCGTGCTCCCTTTCTCTCTCTCTCTCTCTCTCTCTCTCGCTGTCTCTACCTTCATTGCTATAACGAGCCGTGCTGTACAGTTTTATTTACACCAACCCTCTTATCAGTACTAGAACAGTACGGAGCCTGCCAGTTGGAAAAGGACAGACCCCGGTACGGTACTGCGTGTACCCTGTGTGTGTGTGTGTGTGTGTGTGTGTGTGTGTGTGCTCGAGTAGGTGTGTACCTCTGAGCTCTCTCTCCCAGCACAGGGCTGTTGTTTTTTCCCCATAAAAAAAGAAGAGATCTGGGCCTGTGCCAGGGTTCATGTCATTAAATCACAGACACACAGGCGCAGGAATGACAATTGAACACGCTGCATGCATATCAGCATACAGAACCGATTGTTAGCGATTTCATCACATATGTGTAACCGCACACACACACACACACACACACACACACACACTCCAAGAATGAATAAACAGAATAGCATACACAGGCCTAGGCGGATCAAATCACCTGCGTGCGGCACATACCGTAATCCCGTATGCACATATACAGATGTCACTGGGGGTGCCTGGCTGCGAGGAGAGGAGGCACGTGTTGAGTGCCGGTTCTCTCCAGACAGTGAGGGCAGACAGCCAGACAGACAGACAGCCAGAAAGACATTCACGCACAGACAGAATTGCCTTTATCGTATGAGCAAACACGGCGCAGCAGATACGAGGAGATAATCTCGCTTTCCTGTGAGAGGAAGGGGGGTAAAAAAAAAAGGGAAAAAAAGACAAGCGATCGAGGGCGTACAAGCGTTATTCACTCCCGATGATATTGTTATTGACGTGGGAAGAAGGGGAAAAAATAGAAATCAGAGAGGAACCGCTTTGTAAAGCGTGTGCGCGAGCGGGAGAGTGAGAGAGAGAGAGGGAAACAGATGAAGACAGAGAATATTCAGGTCGCATTTGACAGCTTTACGGTCTGCTGCCCCGAATGGGATGTCTGGGGACGCGGCAAAGCAGACAAATATTGACTTGCAGAGCGTGCACACACACACACACACACACACACACACACACACACACACACACAAAATAAAGTCTCTAAATTCAACCACCATCAAAATGGATGTGTTTGCTATGCAATATGAAGGCTGATTTTGTACTTAGTTGCGTTGTGGACCTGTGGTGATCTTGTAGATCGGCTATTTTCGGTGCATGGCACCCGTGCGCATCCAAGTATAACTTAGACTTGAGCCACAGTATGTTTTTTTTCTCCTTTAATCCGTTTTGCCTGTGAGCCAATCCGTTTGTCCAGTAGCTCATGGACCGGGCTTTCCTTTATGTATTTTCCACCCACCTTTTCTTGCCTCTCTTCTTCTCTCATGCTATTTTCTAACCCCTAAGCTTCTCTGGCTTTACTTTCTGTGTACAATGACCCCATTTCCACAGCTCCTGCCCCAAGGGGACCGGGGCATCTCAGTCCACAGACTTCCCTACAACCCACCGGATCCTTCCCACCTTCCCCCCTCTCTCTCTCTCTCTCTCGCTCTCTCTCTCTCTGGCTCTCTCTCTCTCTCTCTCTCTCTCGCTCTCTCTCTCTCGCTCTCTCTCGCTCTCTCTCTCTCTGGCTCTCTCTCTCTGGCTCTCTCTCTCTCTCTCTCTCTCTCGCTCTCTCTCTCTCTCTCTCTCTCTCTCGCTCTCTCTCTCTCTCGCTCTGTCTTTGTTCCCCCCCGCTCTCCATCTCTCCCCCACTGTCCCACCGCGCCCCATCCCCCCCCCCCCCCCCCCCCTCATCTCTCTCTCTCGCTCTCTCTGTCTTTTGACGTCAGAGAAGCCAGTCATTTCAGTTCACTCCGTGGCCTCATCTGAAGTTCGCCCCTGACTGCTCGAGCAGAAACGGACACATTATGTACAGCCGAGACGCACACGTGCCGTGTATGCACGCTCGCCGTGTGCACGCCACGCACGCCGACCTGCAAACACCGACGATACAGCCGGTTTCTGACGGCAATTACCCCGTCGTAGCCAGACACTTACCAAATGTTTCTAAAACACCCAGACTCCCCCGTACCCCCCGCGCCCCCCATCCCACCCCCCGGCTGCCCCTAGAGGTGAAAGGTGCCATGTGTTTCCAGCTTCTCTTCTACCCCCCTCTGTTTTCAGAAAGAGAGACTAAAATGAGGCTTTGACATGCACCCGTATACTCCTGCAGGCCATGGCGGCTGCCGGACACAAAGGCCTCTTAAGGGTGTGTGTGTGTGTGTGTGTGTGTGTGTGTGTGTGTGTGTGTGTGTGTAGGAAACAAGAGCTGGGTGCAAAGACGAACCACCCAGGGCTGTCCTGGTGTGAAGGGACAGGAAGTAAGTTAGGCCTTCCTAAAATGTCAAGAGTGAACAATTTCTCACAGGCTGTTGGACATGGTATTAATAGACTCTGGTTGAAGGGAAGCGAGAGAGTGGGGGGAACGTTTTGTCTTAATTGTTAAAATGAGACACCCAGTCTCATGAGGGGGGCTACTAGTTGATCTATTTTTAGTCCTGCTTAAGAAAAGGGGGACTACTGAGATAAGGCAGAGCTAACGATTCATTTAGAATCATAATAGTCACTGTGGTGAGGTTTGAGGGCCGCATTCAAACCAAATCTTTAACCAAGGAAAAGGCTGAACTCTGGTCCAGTTAAGCTGGGGGCTGGTTTTGGCATTGACCGACAGCAGACACTCTCATGGTGATGAAGTCAGTCAATGGATAACCTGCTCAGAGATACCTGCATGCTCTCAACGGAACATTACATGGCACCCTCAAACCATTCTTTAATACAGTACAGTATGTGCGTCCAGGGCTGCGACCCCATTGGTGCCATTGCCATGGGTTGCACCATTTGTCTGTGCAATCTCTGCCTTTTCGACAGTGCTGAAAAACGCAATCATTTCTGTCCAAGGACACAAAGGTGAACACTCATTTTAGTACTATTTTAAGGCATTATATTTGACGTGTAGCCGACTACATTGATATTTGCGTCTTCTTGAGTTGGGATGTTAGGAGCTTGTACGAGAAAGAATTGTACGAGAAGGAATTTCACCTCTCTTTATACACCTGTAGACTTGTGATGTGACAATAAAGCCAAATCAGAATCTGAAAACATCTTATCTCTGGCACACTGTGAAATTTCCCTCATGCGCTTCAATACGGGATCGTTTCCAGCCGAATCGTTTTTAGGGCTCCCCACTCGTCGTCAGTGACTTATGTATCCTGCAGCGGATATAATAACCAATAACATAACAAAATTGGAAATTGCACAGTGGAGATAGCCGCACTGTGACCGTTTCATGGGATAGATCGCAGGAAATCGCGAAACACAGGTGAATGCAGCTCACATCTTTTCGACGACCGCTTCCATGACATCCATCCGAATGCGGTCGATGCGTGTGCCAAGACAATCGAACGTAGACGAGCACGAATGGAGAGAAAGAAAAGCCTGTGACCAGGAGTTGAACCCTCACCTCTGCGACCACCACAAGACTGCCACCACCAAACCAGCTGCTGGGAATCCAGCAATCAACGTCCCCCTTTACAGAGCAGTAAACGCATTTATAGTTGAAAGAGAAAAGGGATAGGAGGACGGCTGGTGGGTGTGAGGCCAGCAAGGTTGTTGGGCCTGTCATTTGCCTGCCTGCTGGGGAGGAGGAGGGGTATGGTAGGGGTATGCTGGTGGTGTCGGGGGGCTGTACACACCAAAGCTTTTTTTTCTTCTTTTTACAGTACCAGTTAAAAGTAACAGCTCAAGAGTCCTGCACACTCAACAAAAAAAAAAACACACTATAGCGCACTACAAGGCCTGGGTCCAGAGCCATGTGAATGTAACACGAGACAACACACTCACTCACTGGCCATTAAGGAGGCATGTGTGTGTGTGTGTGTGTGTGTGTGTGTGTGTGTGTGTGTGTGTGTGTGTATGTGGACGGGGGGGGGGGGGGGGGGGGGGGGGGGAGAGACGGGGGACGGCAAAATTGTCCCAGGTTCCCGCCGCCGTTGAGCACTGTGGTTAAGATGCTAGAAGGATGCACAGACTGCGACGACTGCATGACAAAACTTTTTTATTCGCTCACTTTCACTTTCTCTCTGGTTCTCTCCCATGCTCGCTCGCTCGCCGCCGTGCCTCTCCCTAATGCTCAGTGGAAAACCGCACAAGATGAGGATTATTCTTTGAGACACACATACGAGTATTTGCAGACAGCAACAACCACCGATGCAGTGAAAAATGAAAACGGGACCGCCTGACATTCCAACAATCATATTCTTTTGAGACACATGCAAGTTTTTGCGGGGTCAAACAAAGAATCACGCAACGTTGATCCCCTTCCACTATTGGCTGATACTAGGACATGACGAATCGTACATGTAGTCAGAAGAATCGCAGAATGTAAAGCGTGCACGGTCTGCTCTGAATCCAAACTCTTGTCTCCTGTCTCTCTTTCTCTCTCTCTACAGGTCAATAACCTGTAAAGATTTAGTGTTTAGGGCCCATTATTTCCTGCTTTCAAGTCACACGTTGTCAAAGGCAAATGCTGAGTTTATTAAGGCAGGAGTCACAGGGCCTGAGGGGGAGGTGAGGGCTGGAAAACAGGGGACACAATGATCTTTTAAATGGTAAAAAAGTGACAAAGGAGGAGATGAAGGAGAGAAGAGAAGGGAAATCCTTCTGAAGTTTTTCCCTCTTAAAAATTCAGGCGACTCCGTTCTGGTGCTGTAAATCTTTTTTTCCTGTCTCGTTAAGTTTCTTAAGGAGCAAACTACAATCTCCCAATGTTTTCATCCTACATTTTACCCGTTGTTTTAAAACCACTTAAGCCCTATATTTTACACTTTTGTCACATGGCAGTGTGACTCAGCGACAATGGCCCGATCTACAAGCTCACGTCGCAATGCCATGCATGTTTGTAGATCGGCCATTTAAGACTTTTTGAAGAAGACTTTCCTGAAATACGGATGCCAGGTTTAACACAGTTAACTTGGTGGCATAAATCAACAAACCGTTTAATTTCTGATCGTCTGTTGGGTGGAAACCTCATACTGTATGTCCAAAACCGTTTCGTTTCAGGATTATGAATTAAATAGCAAAAGTAGCAGATCTACAAGCTCAAAACACGCCACGATTTGAGCTTGCGGATCTGCTACTTTTGATTCCTTTGTGTGACGCTGCACTGCTGCAGTATGATCAAGTAGGGCGTCCAGTGGCACCGTCAGGACGTAAAAAGTGCGGGGACATCTTTTTTTGGGGGGGAGGGGAAACGTCATGACTCACATTGTTGTGTATTAGCCCATCTGACACCTTGATCAAGTTGAAACTAAGAGCAACTGCAGTTACTGCACGTATGCAGCCAACGACTATCGCACATGTAAACGGTGGGCCTGGGCCATGGCTCTGTGGTCCAGGCCCCTTGGACCCCTTGGACCACGGCACACTGCCGCGGTCCTCCCCCCATCTCTCTCCCCATTTCCTGTCAGCCTACTGTCTGTCCCTCCATCAAAAATATAAAATAAAGGCGAATGCCACAAAACGGTGATATAGACCATGGCATGCATCGCCGCCGGTCAGGAAAAATCAAGAAATAAATAGACCAGGCATCCCCAGACAGTGCGGGGGCATTCAGACCCAAATGACCCCCACTCCGACACAAAAAGTTTAAATACGGATATAGTAAGAGGATTCTGCCCGACTGCAACGCTAAGTAGTGTAGAAAGGTTCTTGAAACAGAGCTGTGTGTTTGTGAGAAGGCAGCTCAGGAGGACGATGGGGACATGCTCTGCCAAGAGCAACTGGAGACCTGGGCCAGCACTGCAGATGATGGGACATCCAAATGGCAAAAACAACAGGAAATACTCCAAACTCTATTTTACTGCACTCAGGTGCATTGATTTACATCGTTGTTTATTTCCCCGCGCGATTCCAGAGCGCATTTTTTCCCTTCATCCCACCCCGTTAAAACCTTCCAAATAAAATGTTAAGTAACGACTTCACGCGGCAAACTGTTGAAACAATTAGGTAAAAATCTCCCGAAGCTGAGCTAATTGGAGAAATATTGTGAAGTCAGAGTACACTTTAGTCATCAAGATAGCGTTATCTGCCAAATGACACATGCTGATGTTACAAGATACTTTCCATTAAGTCATTTGTTTTTCCCCAATGGGCGATCAGAACCCCCCCCCCTTTCCCCTAAGAAAAGTAAAAGCAAGGGCATTGAAAAGAAAGCGGCAAATGATACAATTGGAGCTCCGCAAAGAAGGCCATAAACTTTCCCCTTACAGTCAAAAGTAAAGCAACAACTGAACGGGGAAGCCGTCGCTAAAAGCAACGACCACCCCCACGATAACACCCCCCATCCCCACATGTCCCAAAACCTGTTCCTCCACGCACGGCCCTCTCTCTACACACAGCCTTCTGAGATATAGACATGACACGACTGATGGTGCGGCGGCAATGACAGCTCCTGGCAGACAGCCAAGAATAAAGACATGTGTGTGTGTGTGTGTGTGTGGGGGAGTGGAGGGGAGGGCGGGGGTTTTACAATCAGCTGAGGCAGAAATAGGCCAAACAGTGACTGTACGGTTCAAAGGGTTCAGCTGTCCCCTCCAGTTCCTGTCTGAGGGTCGGAGGTTCTCTCTCTCTCTCTCTCTGTGTGTGTCTCTCTGTCTGTCTCTCTCTCTCTCTCCTGACACTCATACCTGGAAGGCAGCGGGTGTCAAAGATCGTGTAGAACACACAATATCATAATTATCATATGCTCACTCAACTCGCAATTTATATCATACCATCCTGTAGGCAAATGTATGCTCCGTAGTTATATACAGTATGCTGGTGTCGCTTGCCGAAAAGAACGGATCTGCGAGCTACCAACGCATCGCATTTAGCTAGTAGATCAGTTCTTTTCGGCAAGCGACAATACAGGCTGTTGACAAGACAGGTATGGTAAGCTTGCAATCGGCACCCAGTGGACCCGTTTCGACAGTTAAGAATAATAACACTTTGGCGAATGAACCCCGTGTCTCGTTCCAAACGACAGATGACCTTTAGGGAGCCTCATATGCAAGCACCTGTGCTACAGTAGCACCTGTGGAATTTTTAAGACACTGAAACAACAAACTCTGAACATCACAATATGTGCTACGGTAGTTTGAAATTAGACATTGTGGGTTACATAACTGACATGTACACAGATTCGGAAGAGGAGGGCTTATAAAGAGGTTAACGGGTGTGCAGTGTGCACCAGTGGTGGAAAAAGTCTCACATGTTTTACTTAAGTAAAAGTAGCAATACTGCACTATAGAAATACTCTCGTTACAAGTAAAAGTCTAGAATAAATACTATCGGCATCAAAATGTACCAATAGTAAAAGTAATCACTGTGCAGAATGTCCCATTTTTAATAGCAGATCGACAGGCTCAAAACACGCACTTCGCACAGCATTCCGAGCTTGCAGATTTGTTAATGTTGATGCTTTTGTGTGACACTGTAGTATAATCAAATTGGGCATTAATTTATGCATGTATATTGGCAGCAATCTAAAATGACACAGAATGACAAAACTATTAGGCCTATATTAGCAACACATGGGAGCAGGCAGGAAAAGTTAGAGAAAGGCTTTTCCAAAAAGAAAAAAAAATCTGGTGTACCTATTTCTTCAGAGAGGGGCCTAAAGATAGCTGGCCATGGGTTGTCTCTATCAATACTTTGTCATCTACCCGGCCTAGAAGTCTTGTGAGGCGAAGTCCAAAAAAGCATGTTTACCACCAGATTGAAATGGTTTTCCTTCCGAATGCCCAAATTAGTATTCTGGGCCCTCTCGCTTGTTTGCTACTAGTTATAACACAATATCCATGTTTGGCTTTTATGCTGCACCTCCCAGTGGAGTTGGTAGCATAAAAGCAATCCTTGTGTGCCACGGCAACTTCCAGATGGCTTTGGGACTCTCTCTCTCTCTCTCCTCCCCCCCATATAAAAGAGCCGTCGGCAGATCTTTGCTTAGCTGGGTTCATTCTCTCCTCATCCGAAAATATTAAAAAAAAACTTTCAAAGAGCATTTCGTGAGAGAGCTCTTCCATAAATGGGATTCATAGCTTTCTAATCTGTGCTGCGAAATTGATCTGAAAGTTTCCCAGAGCCTATTGGCTAACTTAACATTAACGCAAAAAAATAAAAAGTCCCTGCCGGAGAGAATATTTACTTTTATTACCATTTATGTCACAGACTAATCATGTTTTCTGCCTCTCCCTCAACATTTCCTAGCTGAATTTATATCGCCTGTGAAATAATGGACGTCTCATTGCATTAAGTCACTCTTTTACAAAACTCATTTCGTTCAAACTGGTATTTACAATAACAAATGTCCTGCTGGAGCAAATTGTGACAATTTGTCAGACTGAAGCATATCTACCCTACATATTACATAAATAAGTATTTATCATATAAGCTGTTGTGTAAGTCATAAAGCACAACCAAAGTGTGTAAAGAAAACAGAAATCAGTATCATTTGTCATTCATTTTTACCCCTCATCTGATAGTCACATGCTGCACTTAAGCTATAAAGACAAACTCAATTTGTCTGGAACGGTGACCAGTGATTTAAAACAATGCAACGCCATTGACATACCAACAGTGTAAAAAAAAGGCTGTCTATGATTTTTTTTTTTTTTCACCAGTGTTCAGAGAAGAACAGCAGGGTGATTGTACAGGAGATATGAGACCTGCTTCCTCACTGAGACTAGTCACAATAAAGAAATAAGCACGGACAAATTTGATTTAGCCGAGAGAGCTGTTTCTGCCTATGCCAACACATACCAAGTGGTGAAAATCTAATAGCCACTGCAATGTATTAGACATTGTTATGTCCTTAGCGGAACAATAACGTCTTCTTGTGCTAGACGTCGAAGAATTTTAGAGGGCACAATATTTTATTTTCTTTCCCTAAAAATCGAACAGTGCTCGCGCTTCAGACTGAGTCAGTCACACGCTGTCTGTCTCCTTGAATGACTATTTGTTCACTGAATGAACCTGCAAGCTGGTAAAAGTACAATGCGGGGAGCTCTATTGTGGCATGAACACATTCATTTATGATTTGATAGAATTGTCCTTAATGCAACGCTGAATGAAATCAGCGACATTGTTCAGAGGCCCTTGTTGAGGGCCTTTCTGTCGTAACTGTCCTTGGTCAGGTAACGGCCGCTATCCCATTTAGACCTGAGGACGCATCTGTTTACTTATAGCTTTTAACCACTTTTAACGATTGTTTTAAACTTTAGCTGTTGAAAAATAGCAGATCTACAAGCTCATAGTGCGGCACTCTGTGCCGTGCTATGAGCTTGTAGATCTGCTATTTTTGTACAATCGTGAAATTGTGTGTTAACTGCAAATCTTTCATTATTATATTCTTTCACAGTGAACCTTCTTAACTTATATTTACTCTCTGGGGAAGGGGTCTCTGGAACAACATTTTCAGATGAGGGTCCATGGCCAAATTCAGATAATTCTGTGGGTTCTTGATATGAAAAAGTTTGAGAACCACTGACATGGAAACCTAGGTTTTTCAGAAAACTGTCATAATTTAGAAGACTAGTAGAATCTGGTCTCAACTCTCAATGGGCTAGCTTATAAAATAAATAAGACATATTCCCATGTACACTGTCAAAGCATCCTTTTGTCACGGAGAAATCTGACAAAAATCACTAAGAATTCTCAAGAATGGTTAAAACATTGTATTGCTGTACATGGGTTAGGCCAGGGTTATTCAGGTTTGCAGTGCTGGATTTGAATTAATCTTAGTTAGTATTAACATTCAACTCTTAATCATTCTGCCAAGAATGGCCCTGTTTTCATGTTTTGTTTTGCTTTTGAATCAAAAACATTAATGTGAACACATACCGTGTCCTTATAGGCATCAACATTAATATTATATTTTTGTACAAGCTCATGGACAGACAGAACAGACCAAGTATAAAACAGGGCTCAAGTGGTTAAATGCTAACAAAACGCAGCATGACTGTATGTCATCTGAGAAAGAATTTAACCAGACTAAATCTTTAAAAACATTTACCCCCTCCCGGATGGGTGTCCCACCAATGTGTGTCTGTCGTACACACACACACACACACACACACACACACACACACACACACACACACACACACACACACACACACACACACACACACACACACACACACACACACACACACACACACACACACACACACACACACACACACACACACACACACACACACACACACACACACACACACAAATCCATACTAGCCACAGGCTCCTCTCCAATCTATTTTCTGCTCAGCTGGTTTTAAATGAAGTTATTATGACTCATTAAAATGCCCGCGAGCTTGTGGAAGTCGGCCAATTACGATTTAAATTTAGCCTCATGCTCGCACAAGCCATATGCCCCCTCCCCCCTCTCTACCCCTCCCAACCACCAAACCACCTCTCACTATCGGCAATATCTTTTTGGCATGGGATGTGGGGTGGGGGGCTTCTTATTTATATGCATTTAGTTCAGCGGTTCCCAAACTTTTTAGCTTGAAATTCTCCCCGGAATTAGTGAAACTAGCAGAGTTTGTAGATCGGCTAATTTCCCTACGTTTTATTTTATTATTATTCTTGTGTGACATTTAGAAAAAAAAGTATGTATATATATTTTTTATTATTTTAGTTTTATTAACAAATTGTAGGAATCTGTAAAATGTGTCCACAACCCACGAATGGGTCCCGATCCAGTGTTTGGGAATCAGCTGATTTAGATAGCTCACCCACACGCCTGCACTCGCCCACACTCATGGCATGTCACTCAGAGACATGCATCTGCGCATACGCCACAAGTCCCGTTATCAACTTCAAAACTCACAGACAGTCCCTTTCAGAGTGAGCATAAAGATGTTATCAGTGGCAGTGTGTCGTAAAAAAACAATTACATGGTCTTGTAGAGTGGTGGAAAGTAACTAAAGTACATTTTACTTACTGTAAGTGCTGTACTTAAGTACAAATTTGAGGTATTTGTCTTTTCTCGCGTATTTACAATTTACAATACTTTAACTTCTACGCACATCTCAGAGGCAAATATTGGACTTCTAACTCCACTACAATTATTTGGAAACTTTAGTTACTTTGAGATTTGCATTATTATTACGAAATTATACATTAACCACTTCAGCCATATATACATTTTGGCCATTTGAAAAAAGGCAGATCTACAAGCTCACAATGCGTTGCACTGTGAGCTTGTAGATCGGCTATTTAAAAAAAAAAAGTCATACATTTGAAATCTTGAAATGAGACATAACTACTTTTACTTTTGCTACTTTAAGTACATTTTAATGCCAATACTGTACTTTTAGTACATTTTTAATTCCAGACTTTTACTTGTAATGGAGTAGTTCTACCTTGCAGTATTGATACTTTTACTTAAGTAGAAATGTGTGTACTTTTTCCACCAATGGTCTTGTCATTGGACTGGAAACTATTTCCAGTCAGTGTAAAAGAAAAAGGGAAAAAAATAAAAAATATAAAGAGGTTTACGGGCCAAAGGAGCGTTCATAACCTACACCGATAAATAACATTTGAAAACGAGTCCGTGATCAATTGCAACTAAGGTGTCACATGTCAGGTGGTGACAGGTCTATGTGGGGCTCCCGTGACGACAATGGTGATTTGTGCGAGCGACAATATACCTCGGAAATAATAAATTGGCTTTTGGCGTCTAGATAAGTGCCGAGACCCTGCCCTTCCGTTGTCCTGTCCTGCGTGTGCCCTGAGATTGTGTCAAGGACGAACGCGGCTCCAAGGATCCCTCCTTTGCACCTGATCCCATTCCCAGCCTCCTTGGAGCAGTACACGTTCAGGTCAAAGTCCCCCGAAAAGAAGTACACACAGCCGCCCACAATTTGTTAACTTGTTGGAGCAACCGACTGTTATGTGTACTGTAAAATCCATCCATTTATAAGTCTGAGAGAGAGTGCACACTGCACAGATGGAAGCAAATTGACCCGGCTGTAAGGGTCCATTTGGTTACATTCGTGCACTGTGTTAAATTAACATGTCACAGTGCGCACGCGTGCACGCACGCACAGGCTAACCCACAGCTGACAGAGCTGCTAAGGAGGAAAGGGGGGGGCGGTGGAATGATGAAGGGAATCCAAAATTCAATGGGCTGTGTTCTTGTTTTTGAGGCAGACGGCACACTGTGTACTGTACTGTGAGAGCCCGTAAAACTCTCCCTCTCTCTGGCTCGCTTAAAAAAAAAAAAAAAAAAAAAAAACAAGAACACAAAAGAAACACAGCCTTCGGTAGATGCAGCAGCCGTTTCAGCCATCAACCCCTCCATCAAAACACTCTGTGCCGTGACAAAAATAAAACCTGGCATCACCGTGGAATACCAAATTACACCCATTAGGGGAGCACGGGGGCCATTCGCTACTTGGCAACCGAAAGAGAACTTAAAAGCTTGCAATAACGTGGTAATAAAAGAAATAAGATCAAGTTCTCGTTAGTTTATTGTTGGATCTGAAAATAGAATTTTTAAGCTTTCGCTGTCACCACCTTCGCAAAGTTATGCTGTTCATGGCAAGGGATGTGATTGGCCGATGGGGAATTATTATGAGTTATGTGATTACAGTATATGAATGGGATTACAACACTGGTAATTGTACACCGGTTGTAGTCGTTTTAAAACGGAAAGTTCAGAAACTGAAACAAATCTCCTACATTCTCTAATTGTGTAGACTTCTTGTGAATTAAGTAATGCAGATGTTTAACACTAATTTAACTCTTGAGAGCGTAAAATGAAACCAAAAAGAACCTGTAAGGGTCCATTTGGTTTCTAAATGAATGGTACTCTGTTTCAGTGGTTCCCAAACCTTTTAGCCTCTGACCCAAAACAGAAATTAGATATTCTCCCGGGACTCAAACTAGTGAAGCTTGTTGATCTGCTATGTTCACTAGTTTTTCTCCTTTAGTTTAAGGAATTTCTTAGATCTTTCTTTTATAAAGTTATGAAGTGCTCTAGTCTATACCACATGGAAGCCCCTCAAGGACCACAATTGGTCCCCGGACCACTGGTTGAGAACCAATGCTGTATACAGATACATGGTTAGAGTGTAAAGCTGGATGGACCCTAAACCTAGAACTCTCTCAGTGTGAAACTTATACTAAGGACTATATGGACAAAATGAAATATCACTAGATTTCTGAGCAAATACATCACAATTCGCATTGTGACAATACTGTGGGGATGACTAGCACTGGCAGTACTGGCACTTTCAGAACATACTGTATTCACACAATGACATGTTGGGTTGTAATAAGCAGCAATGCCTTTTCTAATAACTAAGTGGGCAAAAGGCAAATAACAGAACAGCAAGGACTGTCTCGTGGTTGTGTTGAGAAAATTACACCACTTTACTGAAAATGCAGCTATCGAAAGCAGGAAAAGACAACACTTATGACATATAACAATATCCAACATCCCAGACGAGTCTATAGCATCATATCACAACAACATACCATTTATATATTATTGACCAGCCCTAACAGATTGTACTGGTGTCGGGAATCTATTTGAGTAACTCTGAAGAATATACAAAAGGAACCAAATGGACCGTTCCATTATTTCTTTTGTTAACCACTTCCGTTTATACTTAGTTAACCGGGGTCCCCCAAGGCTCTATACTAGGCCCGATATTTTTTCCCCTCTCTACACTAAAATCTCTTCTGTGAAAATAGCTGATCTACAAGCAAATGCGACACCTTGCGAGCTTGTAGATTGGCTATTAACTAATTTAGCACAGACACCCCCATCTGGTGTCTGAATTGTGTACTCCAGGGTCGCCAGCCAGTCATTTAATACAGCGAGAATTTGAAAGCGGAATTTTCATTTATCCATCCATCCATCTTCAATGGCTTATCCATAGTCGGGTCGCGGGGGCAACAGCTCCACCAGAGTGTTCTGGATTTCCCTCTCCAGAGCAACATCAGTGACTTCCTCCTGGGGGATCCCGAGTGTTTCAAGGCCAGTGAGTCGATGTGTTCCCTCCAACTGCGCCTTGGTCTGCCCCGGGGTCTCCTCCCAGTGGGACGTGCCTCGAGGACCACCCTAGGGAGACGACCGAGAGGCATCCTAACCAGATGCCCGAACCACATAAGCTGGCTTCTTTCCAGGCAAAGAAGCAGCGAGTCTACTCCGAGTCTCTCTCGTGTGACTGAACTTCTCATCCTATCTCTAAGGGAGATGCCAGCCACCCGTCGAAGAAAGCTCATTTCGGCCGCTTGTATTCGCGACCTTATTCTTTCGGTCATGAAAGAAAATTTTATTTCAGTTTTCTTTTTTCTTTTTAGCGCACCACAACCAGTATTACGAGAGTGCACAGAACACAGTATATAGACGTCAAAAGGCGATCTCGGCGCAGAGAGCGTTTGGACCAGGAGGTGTCAAAAGGCGATATCGGCGTTAAATGAGTAAATGGCAGAATGTTCAGGCTAGTGTTTTATGTGGTTTGATTAACACCCAGGGTTGTACTAGTGCGTACACACGTCACATACGGGAAGCCATTCCGTGCGTAAGGGTGCAGTGTGGCTTTTCCAAGAAGCAGCAGCATCAAAGCTGCACACAGACACAGGTACGGTACATTGAGTTCCCACGTTAAAGAGCGCAGGCTGGGCTGCCGCTGAGAAGGAACAGTGTTTCCAGTGAAGTCACGTTGGATGTACCTGCAGACGGCCAGCCAGGGTAACAAGTTC
>NC_139697.1:82721606-82739106 GCF_964188405.1 Protomyctophum parallelum | reverse complement strand
TTGCATGTTAGAATGCGTGACTGATGTGTCAGCGGGGTCATATTTTGATAAGAGTTAGGGTTTATAGAGTTCTGACTCGAGGCTGGGATAAGTGCTGCTGGGTGTGTACACAGGGTGGGTTAATGTCAGGGTACAGTACAGTACAGTACAGTACATATAGCAGCACTGTGCATGCACGTGCGTGCGCGCGTGCATGTGTGTGTGGGCTGATAAAGGCAATAGTAGATTACAGCTACTGTTGGTGGTAGGCAATTTTGAGGTACTTTTACTTTACTGGAGTATTTCCAATTTTATCCTATTGAACACTTTGTCCGATTCATTGAATTATTAAGAAGCATGTTTTGTAGTAAATTAACGCCATACTTGATGCTGTAGAATTACAGCATCACATAAAAGTAGCAGATCTGCAAACTTTTTGAGCTGGTCGATTTGCTACCTTATTTTTTAATTTGAATCCTGAAAAAAAAAAAAAAAACTGTTTCAGACAGACAGACGACATACAGTAGGCTATATGAGTATATCAACGCCTTGCTATACGTGATAATTTATTTGAACAAAATCTATAGTTTATCAGTTCAATCGATTATACTACTCAGGAGTCACTCTTGGAAAGGAAGTGCATTGGCATCATACTAGAGTTGCAACTCTTCTTTGGTTTCTGGTGGTACATTTCTTTGGTTTCTGGCATTGGGAGGTACATTTCTTTGGTTTCTGGCATTGGGAGGTACATTTTTCTAAAAGAACAGGTATGGATGTCACCATTACAAATAAAGAACAGGTATGGCTGTCACGATTACAAATAAAGAACAGGTAGGCTGTCACCATTACAAATAAAGAACAAGTAGGCTGTCACCATTACAAATTGAAGTTGATGATTAATTGTCACACAAATAATAGCGATTAACAATTTAATTGTGTATTTTTACAATGAACATCAACGACGTTGCCAACACGGAAGCGAAGCCTAACAATCATTATTTATTATTATAAACCCTTATCTCGTCCGATGTTGTCTAGGTGATCTACGAGCATATTTTTCTTGTCCAAAGTCGCCCTTAGCAGGGATGGCGTTAATGAACACTTTACTATGTACAGGAACAGAAAAACACAACCTTGTCTGGTACAGCAAAAGCTCTGCAACTGCTTAAATTCAGTACCTTATTGCTCTTAAAATACTATATTTAATGTGTGTGTAAAGTATGCATTCTGACCTCTGGACCTTGTACTAGCTGCCATTCTTTGGCAACTTTAAAAAAATAAAAAGAGTAAAACCTTTGTTTTCCATTGCATGAGTCTCGAATGCATAAACAAACAGCTACAAACACACACACACACACACACACACACACACACACACACACGCATTCACACCCACGCACGCACACGCACACACGCATACACAATTATGTGGTTAAGCTTTTGATTCTTTACCATGTATGTAGTGTAAACAGAGGATTAGCGCTCTTAAGCTACTGTATAAAAGGCGCCGAGATGAAATCTTGATGGAAAACATTCATGGGTTTGTTCTGGATCAAATCAGGTTTTTGGTGATAAGGGCTTTTGGGGTCATTGCATTCCACATGGAACCAAATTGGACCCACAAGAAGGGTCCATTTGGGTTGCATTTTGTACACTCTGAAGAGTTATGGTGATGGTCCTTGAAATTTAAAGTTTGAGAACCACCGGTATTGTAATTGCATAGCAGACGAGACGTGAAGTCCACACAGCTGCTCTGACAATGTGGTTAAAAAAACGTTCCAAAATGTGATGGACGAACAGATCACCCCCGGATCCTCAACCGGTGGTACCGGATCCCAACCCTATATCTCCAGAGAGCCAAGGGGGCTATCTATACTTTCCCCGATAGCTAGGGGCTGAGTCACGACACGAGCCCCCCAAACCCCCCCCCCACATACTCGCACCACTGTCTGCACCGCCGCCCCGCCTCTAAAGCCCTCCACGCCACAATGTGCTTTCCCTTTCAGCCCAGCCGCCATCCCCGAGCAACACTGCATGTCAGGCAATCATAAACACACACACACACACACACACACACACACACACACACACACACACACACACACACACACACACACACACACACACACACACACACACACACACACACACACACACACACACACACACACACACACACACACACACACACACACACACACACACACACACACACACACACACACACACACACACCACATTTCAGGCAATCATAAACACACACACTCACGCGCGTGCGCACACACAGTCGCACACACCACACATACCACTCATAACAAACAACAATGTGGTAAGAGAGAGAGAGAGAGAGAGAGAGAGAGAGCGAGGGGGAAAAAAGCTGGCACAAGATAGACTGTACATACTGTACCCTCAGCGGTGGCAAGCAGCCCAGACTGGCGAGCCGCCAAGTCCTCGATAAAACAAGCACACAGAGAGGGAGGGGCGGGAGAGAGGAGAGAGAGACAGACACGGGGAGAGACGGCACGCTCTGTAAGCCCAGGAAGAGAGGGGAGGGGCGGCGAGGGGAGGGGAGGGGGGGGGGGGGAGCCGCGTCTGGAGTGGTACACATCCACGGCACGCCGCGCATACCAAAAAGGGCTGCGCGCCGCTCAACCCGTCGTTGCACCGTCCCTCTCTCTCTCTCTCTCTCTCTCTCTCTCTCTCTCTCTCTCTCTCTCGCCCGAACACTCCCTGCCAGCCGGCTCGCATGCACCGCCTCCCGACTATTTTGTCTTTTGGTAAGCTCTATAGGTGAAGAGGTGGCAGTGATGAGGTTATATGAGCGTGCTGCGTGTGGGCGTATTGGGGGGGGGGGTTGGGGGGATTCAGGGGTAGGTGAGGTTGCCGTTAGAGAGACCGGGGTGTGATGAAAAAAATAAAGAGAATAAATAAGTGAATATCAAGGCACACATTGTCACACATGGTGCATGGAGGGAGGAAGAAAAAAAGGTTTAAAAGGGTGTGGGGGAGAAAAAAATAAAAGGACAGCCTGTCGCTGTTGCTCGACTGAAGAGCTCGTCTGCCTTTTAAACGCCAGACCAAAGTCCCTGTGAGTCAACTCTGATGCGAGCACAGGCTGTGTGCGTCAAGGCTGCTCCGCATTGAGGAGAAGAAGAAAAAGTTTGTGCACTTGTTGCCACAGTTGCTAAAAATATATTGGCCACATCTTCCACGCAATCGCATCGGATGAGGAGAGTTTGTGCTTCTTCCCAGAGCAGTGGTTTTCAACCCTCATCATTCAAGGTTCAGAATTTATTCAGAATTTGAGCCACGGACCACCATTTGATGAGATTTAGCATCTCAGACCCAAGACTTAGAATATTTTGACTTCGAATACGATTGATGTGGTACAATTCCTCCACATTCTATAATTTTGTGTAGACATCTTGTAAATTAAGTAATGCAGATTTTACACTGTGTACAGGGGGAAAAGGAATGGCCTATTATAGAGCCATGCAGGACGCCGGTGAACTATAAGTGGTTAACTACAGGAAGAAAACGTGAAATTGATTCCATTTTGTTGTATTAAGGGGCTCTCAGCAAACTTGCGTCAGTTAAGTGAGGTGAGCCTGCAGATGGGCAGACAGGTACTTAGAAACATGGCTGAAATATCCCACTGGAGCGCAATACCAATAAGAAAATGTCTACGCAACAACTCCTTGACATTTACAATTGCTAAAGTGCACGTTTATAAATTGCCTGACGGGATACTTCTTCCTGATACATGCCATGCTGTCTTACACACTGTCACACACACACACACACACACACACACACACACACACACACACACACACACACACACACACACACACACACACACGGCGAGCTCAACAATTAATCATGAACACCAACGTGTTTGGCTTGTCACAACCAGGGGTTCATCAGGGTGAGCTAAAGAAATCTGAAGAAAGCCATGTCACAGAAGGGGGGGGGGGGGGGGGGGGGGGGGGGGGGGAGTGTGCTCCTTTTTCCTTTGCCCTTAAAAATGCCCGTGTTCCTTTTTTTAATTGAGCAATGTTCTTAATAACATTTTTGTTATTATTGGACATGAACAAATTTTCATTCAGGGTTTAATAAAGAAAAAGGAAACGGACACTTTTAAAATGACAGAGACACATATTGGAGCCGTAGCTATTGAAACATGAGAGGAATTATCCCAAATGACTGTTAATAACATACTGTAAACTAAAGTATGCAGCTGTACTTAACCACTATAAACTTCCTCGACGGGAGAGTCCCCCAGGGCTCTGTACTTGCCCCTCCTCAACATCAAATATCTGACACGTTGTGAGCTTGTAGATCGATTTTTTTCCATACAACTTTCAACCACAAGTAGGGACTCTGGGGTTCATTATTAATGAATTTAATTTAGCCACACATTCTCTATGTTTACATATTCTCAGTGATCCGTTCTCCAGACCAGTGGTTTCTCAAACATTTTAATAGCAAGGACCCCTATAATTCAGAGGGTGTGCAAATGGAACCAAATGGACCCCGTTAACAGGTCTGTGACTCCGAGGTTGTACAAATGGAACCAAATGGACCCGTTAAGGGTCAATTTGGTTCATAATAAAGGCGCTGGAGTGCCACGCAGATGAGGCAGATTTTACTCTGAAAGGCCCCGACTTCCATTACCTCATAAAACCGGGAGGCCCTTAGTACCTCACGCTACCTCGTCTTATGTGTCTCTAGAAGCGTTATTATTCCAAACGAGGTGCTTGCTTAGGTCAGAAATGACCACAGAACATCGGCGTTGATCAAAACCATGGGGAGAGCCGTAGATTTATGAACAACCTTTGTCGGCCTGTAAACAAGGAAGTGAGTTTGATATCAATAAAAAGGACCTAAAGACGCCTATACACATCCAAGGCATCCCGTGGTTTTGATTCCACTAGCATAATTCCATACTATTAGCATAATTAGTGTTAAGAGTCGATTTGGAAATTCCTCAAGGAACCCTGAGGGTCCCACTTTGAGAACTGTTGCTGCTGCCGGCGACAGAGGGACAGTACAGCTGCAAGGTGATGTGCAATCATAAGTGACGAGAACAGATGTTTCCTGGATTATTTGTATACAAATTTCCGTCCAAAGTATCTGTCCGCCTGTCTGGAATTCTGGCCCCTTTTTTGCAGTGAATAAAAAAGCAGATATAGCTATAACAAACAAAATATCATAAACACTAGTGCTGCACATTCTCAAAGAAAGAGCCAGATCTAGATTCAGACACCTATGCAATCTGATTTCTGAATTTGAGCAAGAATCGTGCAGCGCTATTTGGCTGTCCAATTCATTTTAGTTACCTTTATGTTTTTGCTACAAGAGATACAATTTACAATTTACAATTTACAATTTAGGCATTTAGCAGACGCTCTTAATCCAGAGCGACTTACATTTAAGCAAGAACAAAGCATGGGAATACATCACATAAAAAGCATTTATCATGAAACATGCGTAAGCTAAGAAAGTAACAGTGGAATATTTATATAGTGAAACTATACATACACTATACATATAAACTATACATCTTTACTACTATGCTATATATGTGTACTATGGCGTGCTATGACTACATACAATACAATTACAGTGCTGTCTACATAACATGCTATAAGTCTGTATCAAATGCTATATAATCCAACAGAAATGCTATCTAAGGGTTTAGGGTAAGTGCTAAGGGCCATGATGGAGTCTGAAAAGGTGGGTTTTCAGGCTACGGCGGAAGATTGGGAGTGATGCTGCAGTTCTGACTGCAATGGGAAGATACTTTGAGAGACGTTTAAGTCGAGCACTTTGATGTTGTCTGTTTAAAGCCACAGTAGTTGGCTCTAGGTGCCACATTTTGAATGTAGTAATGTTCAGCAATTACAGACCAAAGACAATATTTTCATGGGAAAAAAATGAGAATCGTGATCTCAAATCTTGTGGTGGAAAATCGAGATTCACATTTGATCACGAATCGTGCAGCACGAATAAACACTGCACTGCGAAGATCACAGTGCTTTAATTGTTGCATGTTTATTTCCCTTTGATAGACAGTTAAAGCATATAATTGTTTTGTGCAGTGCAGTACTGTTGACATGAGTGTTATCATCAGGGATTATTTGTTAAATAATCACAGCAAGGGGATCTCGCTTGGCATGCATACATACACGGTACACTCAGAGTGCTTTATTTAGCTAGTTGTTCTCACAGCAAACCAAGGTTCATTGATTGCCCCGCATTAAGATCAACTCTCTCTTGTGAGAGAAAACATTTCATTCAACTTTTCATTATTCTTCCTCCTTTTACACGTGTGTTTATACTTGATGTGTTCATCTCAGTTATATGTTATTCACATAACGACCCATTTATGGATAAGATACGATTGAATCGTTATCACGGCAATATCCCAAGACCACATACATCTGAACCTGAAAACCTAGGCCGGGCAATTTGGATTAATGTCAGAAATTGGAGCATTACAGTTTGAGGATAATCTCTCCATCCCCTCTCTCCTAAAAAAAGCTATTTCTGAAGTTTCTTTCCATAACCGGCAACGATTATCTACAGCCAGCATTGCCTTGACTGACCCCCCCCACCCAAAAAAACCTCTCCCGTTGTGTCATAACTCCTGCCCGTAAGAGCGGTGTTGTTTACTTGCTCAGCCTTGCCACCGCAGCGGGCACTGGCCTGCCTTTGCACACAGCGTGCCTCAACAGAAAACACAACAGCGCCTCTGAAACACGGCCTTATAGAGTCTATGATTATGGCTGTGAGCGGGGACAACTGGCTGGGCTAGTCTGACCCCACCATGTCTTTATAACACCCATCACATACATAAATGTCACAGCTTGTCCAATACTCCTGTTATGAATGTGACGGGGGAGGAAGCTCGTGTGTGCCTTTCAGAGACTACTGGAGGGGTGTGTGCATACAGTACTTTTTGCGTGAGGGATTTGGGTGAAAGAGGAGGGGCGGGGTAGGAGGAAGAGTTATTTTAAACAAAATATTCCATTGAAGAAGTTTTTTTTTCCTCGACACGCTGTGCTTGTGTGCGGAGCCAATTCACTGGCACAGTGTGAGTTTGTCATTCATCTCCGGTTTGCCGCTTGCACAGCGAAGAGCGTCACCATCCATCTCAGTCATGTTTTTTTTTTTGTTATTTCTTTTTTTAAAGTTTCGCCCCGGATTATGAACGGACAAATGAAGCGCGCAATTAACCGTTCGGCGGGGTTTCTCGAGCATGAGGCGGGCGGGGGAAGGAGGGGGGCGAGGGAGGAGAGGGGGCGGGAGGGCGATTTGTTGACGCCGACGCTCCTGCCATGTCGCGACGGAAACAACAAACAAGCGAGACGGCGGCTGTGTATACAATGACGGGAGCGGCAACCTCCCCGCGGAGACGAACTGGTCCCCCTTTTGTTCACGCTGGTATGGCTGACGGGAGCGGGACAGTGTGCCGGTCACTGGGACATGGCGGCGGGTGTGTGGATAGCGTTGGTTGGTGGTGGCGTGGGCGTGCATGGGGAGGAGGGCGGGGGGTGGGTGGTAGGTCCCCTCAGAGGGACCCCAGCAGTCCTATGTCTTTTACAGAGCTTCCATAAACCCTCTGCACTTACGGCCTTGGGAGCGAGAAGCTCCTGTTGCCTATAAAAGAAAGGCCGGCCCATAAAACCAGGACTGTGCTAAGTAGACCCCATAGCATGCGGGGGGTGGAGGGGGGGCTTGCGGTGGTGATGATGGTGGAGGGAGGGAGGGGGGGGGGGGGCAACCGCCAGGAGCGAGAGTGTCAGGCCGGGTCGATCAATACAGTCTGTGTGTTGAATTACACGGCTCTCAGACTGCCAATGTCGCAGACAGAGCCACTCAGCCAGGCTGCAGGACATAATGCACACCGATGCTAGGCTGCCATCTTGCATAGACTCCCACTGACGTTTCACCAGGTTTGACCACTTAAACACCTCTATATATACTCAAGTTGAGTAGTGTAGGGTCCCCCAGGGATCCATGCTTGGTCCTCTTCCTAATTTCCTTCTACACCAAATATATTTGCTGGAAATAACCGATCTACACAAATATCTCCTGGAAATAACCGATCTACAGCTCACTTGTGAGCTTATAGATCCTCAGTTTTACACCACAAACGTTGGCCAGTTCTAGCCAAATGTTGGCCTATTATGACATGGCCAGAATAGGGACGCTAGGGTTCACATAGTTAAAAAGGACAAAAACTGCTTTTTGTTTGTGGAGCGCACTAGGAGATGCTTCCATATGAATGTAGCAAACAGTTGTGGATCCAAGTCTGTGTCATGATCCCTCAACTGTCTGCCCACACTGCTAGCCTCACTGCTGAGTGTTATTTTAAAAGCGTTGTGTGATGCTCCTAAGCTCTCAGCATCTTCACCGAGACCCCGGGGCGTCCCTATTGAGTCACGTCTATAAAAGTATTAAGTGCAAGAGTTGCTGTTAGACCAACGGCTGGAAAACAGGCCCTTTCAAGTCCTTTTTATCCGTTTTATGGGTCGGTAAGAAAAAAAAACAAGAAAGGAAAAATGAGATGAGAAATCTGTTTGTTTCTTACCCGAGTGAGAGAGCAAGTGCATCCGTAGACGAAGACTGTCCAGGAACCTCTTCCCACACAGCTCACAGCCGTAGGTCTTCATTCCGCTGTGCATCTTCCTGTTGGTGGAGAGAGAGAAAACAAACACACCTCAGTGTCAGTGTCTCTACAGGGACCTTGCTTCAGCAGGAATGTCTCCTGGGGAGAAGCACGGTGTTGATTTCATCGACTAATAACTATGGCGAAGAAAGTCTGTCGACTACCTTTTTTCACTGGTCGGAAACGGATGGGGAGCAAAACAAACGTGATCGGGACATCCTTAGTATCAATATTATATCCATATCATGATATTAGACTGGATATTGTCTGTAATTTTGGATATTGTACTATTGTGATATGGCATAAGTGTAGCAGAGTTTGGATGTCAAGGACCCCCCCACCCCCATTAATAATATACACTTTACCGTGAACGCCCTTTGTATGAAGGACCACATACAACATTTGATACTATATATTTACTCATTGCTGCTGAATGAATGAATGCATGATATTTGGTGATAAAATGAAGGAGCATATCAGCGCCTCCTGCGAACCCCCTGGAATCCCTCAAGGACCCCCTGGGTGTCCCTGGCCTGACCCAAGCACTGACATGAGAGACGGCTGCTTAGCATTATGACCCATTTATAAACAATGTGTTGATGGTCAGTGTTTGATGGCACGGGACAAGGCTCAAAGCGTACATGTATCTAACTAGCTAACAACAGACAAAACTTTTGTCTCCGCTAGGAAATCCTCAAAGACCCCAAGGCTCGGGCCGAAGTGTGGACTATTATTCCTGGGAGAGATCTGAAAAGTGCTCCAAAGCAATTACGGTGACATGAATTGCCAAACAACCCCGGCATAGTGCCTTAAGCCTCCTGAGAACTTCAAATACTCAGGCTCTGAAAGAAGACGAGACATCAGAACACGTAACTGCACAAAAAGGTGTCTATCGCACCACTTCAGCTTTGATAGACATCCACACAGGCAGTGGGCACAGAGGGGTTTTGTCGGATAGGATGATTAAAACGCACTGGTTCTCAATGTGGGATCCTGGGACCCCCCCAGGGTGTCCCCTACCTAAAGTATTGATTAGTTGGGAACCAAATGGACTGTAACACTGCAAAATTGTAACACTGCAAGTGTACACATGGTTCCATTTGTACACTCTCAGAGTTAAATCAATTCAATTCAATTCAATTCAATATCTTTATCGATATTATGAGATAACATACGTTTACATTGCCAAAGCAAAAATCACTGGGGATTTCACAGTGTAGATTGGGGTATCAGAGAGTGGGGCGCGTGTGTGTGTGTGTGTGTGTGTGTGTGGAGGGGGGGGGGGGGGGGGGGTCCTTGAGGAAACACTCAACCAACCCCTGTTAAACTCATCTGTTGGTTGACTGATAAACCTAGTGTAGAGGGAGGGGACAGGACTCCAAAACATCACCTTCAATTCGTTAGGCAAATGGGGAGCCAAATTAGCTTTTATTAGCATGCTTAAAGCATTGAGTAATTGTTCTCAGAGACGTCATTGCCTCATTGTTTGCACCTCCTTGCAAACACATGCCTCAAGAGAAACAAACGGACATATGTTAGCGTTCTCAACCCCCTTTTTTCTCTCTTTACCCCCTCACAACCCCAGCACAAATACAAACATACATGTCACTCTTTGGAGCTTCAAGTTATTAAAAAAAAAGACTCGTGAACGTGTGTCTGCAATTTCCCAGGCCCAGGCCCACAGGCTGAATGGTGAATGCCATCCCTGTCCATCCCCAAACACACCAAAACCATGACCAAACTTAACGGTACTAACCTTGACGACAATTAATTACCAAAAAACGCAACCAGAAGTATGTTCCCCCTCTTGGGAATCAAACAAAGAACCCTTTGATTAGAAACCACTGACGCTATACCCAGTGCACCCCCCGAGGCCTGGGGTGTCTAAATTGAACCCATTGTGAGTGTTTTCATTGATCAGAACTATAGGAGCGCAACAGTTCATCAAACCAAATGATTTAATCAAAAAACTATCGATTTCCATAGTAAAACAATGGCAGATCTACAAGCTCAAAATGCCATCGATGCGACATGTTGTGAGCTTGTCTATCAGCTATTATCGTCCGACACAGTTCTATGACAAAGCAAAGTAGGGCTTACGGTGAGTAGTTAATCAGGTTAATCAATGTATTATTATAATATGTATATATTGACACCGAACACTGAACATCATATCATATGGTAAACCTGGAAATAGAAGTGATAAGACCTGAGATCAGATTCTACAAACGTCTTCTAAATGTCTTCTAGAAGGAAATATTTGAGTTCAAAACATTCACTGTGAAAGAATATATATTCAAAGATTTGCGTTTATCAAAAATAGCAGATCTACAAACTCAAGCTTGTAGATCTGCTATTTTTCAACAGCTAAAGTTTAAAATAATGGTTAAAGTGGTTAAAACCTATAAGGTGACACAGAAGCGTCCTCGGATCTATTCAATGGGTTAAAATGTGTCTGCGGAGAAGGGGGCAGCATTGTGTAAAATTATAATAATTGTACATTTCTACATTCGCATGAATGTGGTCTAATGGCTGACAAAGCGATGGTGCGACAAACAGGAACAAACGTCATACAGTCCCTGTTTAATTGTAGCCCAGACTCAGACAATAAGGATCCATGGAGGCCCAACAATGCCCTTGATAAGGAGATCCGCTTCAACTCCAGGGAGATGACAGCCATCCATCTTACGTTGTCTCACAAGAAAGCAGAGAGAAGGAGGATGTGCCAAGCTCCGAAAACATGACTGATTGATGTCAGATGTTGAATGCAAATTGATTTACAGCTCTCTTTTGTGCCTTCGAGAGGAGTGGGGGGGGGGGGTGAAGGAGCAGCGGCAAGGATGAGAGAGAGAGAGAGAGAGAGAGAGAGAGAGAGAGAGAGAGAGAGAGACACAGAGAGACAGAGAGACAGAGAGAGAGAGAGAAGAGCATGTCTTATGACAATGGCAGCTAGAGTTATTAAGTGAGGAAGTGTAGTGTGTGACTTGAATGAAGATTAATTGACGGAAAACCTCTTTGTGGACCAGACACTAAGAGTAGTGGACGACGAAGATAGATGGAAGGAAAAAACAACAACAACAAACAAGCAAAAGGAAAGAGGCAGAATGAAGAAAAATAACAAACAAGCAAAAGGAAAGAGGCAGAATGAAGAAAAATAAAGGCAAAAAAAAGAAAAAGATTAGCGGCATCCGACATAGCAAGGAGGAGGATTTGTGGAAAAGACCCACAAACTAGAAGTCAGAATGAGAGAGCCCTTTGGCAAGCTGTAAGTAATTAAGCCCTGTAAAACGCCTTGAGGGCAGAAAGGGGGGACACTTTAAAAGGACACACACACACACACACACACACACACTTACTTTCAGGTGGGCTTTTGTGTGTGTGCCCTCAATCTGAGCACTGTGGCCCCTGGACGGACAGAGCACTGATAAGGAATAGATGGACTTATTACAGGAGCCGGAGGGAGGGGCCCATGTCAGGCATCTCTACCATAAATGCTGTGTGTGCGCGCGTGCGTGCGCGCGCGTGCGTGCGTGCGTGCGTGCGTGCGTGCGTGTGTGTGTGAGTTAATCAGAACTATTAATTTAACAGACTGCGTTTGCATCGGGGAAAGAGTACTAGTATCCAGCAGAAGTGCACTGTTACCATGCTATCTAGTCTCACATCACCCTATCTGATAACATCTGGGCTGTGGCTCATAGTCAGCAGGTAGAGCAGGTCATTCAATGATCCGTGGGTCGGCGGTTCGAATCCCGGCTACTCCTGTCTACATGTCAAAGTGTCTTTTGGCAAGACACTGAACTCTACATCGACTCCAATGAGTCGGCTGGCGCTGTCTTGTGAAAGTGGGAAGTGAGGACGCCGGCGTTGACTGTTCGCCACTTCACCTCCCTATATATGAATGAACCATTGTAAAGTGCTTTGAATAGGCATAGTGCATAGGAAAGCGCTATAAAAATGCAATACATTATTATTATTACATCTGGACTTGCACTTTATGAACAGGGTCATTATTTTAACTACAGATGGACCCATACCATTTCCCTCCACCCCAATACCCATTCCCATGATACACAACTTGTGTATCAGTCGATATCGATATAAATATTCAATACCAGACAGTGTGTAATTTAAAAATCACACATGTGTGCAGGCTGTGTGTGTGTGTGGCAAATTTCTCGTAACCAATGCCATGCACCTTATGTATATACTAAACTTTTACTAGTCTGCTCATATTGATATCCGATACTCGCCAATACCGATTTTCTTTAAGGCGGTATCGGCAGTTTTTCTGATACTCGAATAGTATGGCTCTTTTCATCAGGGAAATAGCTCAGTGTCAGTATTGTGACGATAAGCTAGTAAAATGCGTTACGGATATAAAAAAAAAGAAAGGAAAATAAGATAAATGGCAGAAATTCTGTAATACTCTATCACTATCATTTGCAGTTTTAAAGAAAGAGGAAAAGACAAGGTCAGATGTGTCGGATATCAATATGAGCAGACTAGTAAAAGTTTAGTATATACATAAGGTGCATGGTTACGAGAAATTTGCCGCGCACACACACACACACACACACGCACGCACACGCACACACACACACACTCCATTCCAAACAGACCTTCTGTGTACCCATTAAGGAAGTTCACATAAAACTCTCTCAGGCCATTTACTCAGTTAATAATCGACTTTGTCCAACAGTCACTTTTGACAACGGCAATAAATTTAAAATTCATGTCAACAAAACATATGCTGAACACCTCATGTGGTGTGCTTCCTCGTAAAGCAGCCCCACCAAGGACTGTGCACACACGCACGTGTGTGTGTGTGTGTGTGTGTGTGTGTGTGTGTGTGTGTGTGTGTGTGTGTGTGTGTGTACATGTGTGTGTGTACACGTGTACATGTGTGTGTGTGTGCTTGAAACGAGAGTAGATTACAGGCCTGTGTTATTGAGCCGTAACAGCTTGCCTCATATAATTCTGAACTTTTCCTTTTTTTTTCTTGCTTTTTTTGCCGGTAGACTTGCTCGGCCATACATCATAGCTAGCACAGCAGCTGTCGAGACACAGCCTCTAATCGCAAGACAACCCCCCCCCCCCCCCCCCCCACACACACACACACCCCCCGCAACCACCCACCCATCCTTCAAGCCCCTTCACTCACAATGTGGCACCTATAAGAAAGCTGAAGCAAGATATTTGGTGAAAGCTACACAAGAAACTGGCTGCCAATCTACCAACAACAACAGCAAAAAAACGAAACGTTCCAAAAGGACCACAAGTGGACTTTTCACATTGAGTCATCGCAACTTTATTCGAAGTCGCCTTTGAAAAGGACTCGACAGAGACGGTGCCAAACAGTCATTATGAATTCCCAAAACGACTGGTGTTGTTGACTCCTCCGCACCAGAGCAGCCTCTGGAACACTCCTCGAGATCAACATCTCACATTCACCACGTCCAAACAAAAATGACTAAATATAAAGAAACTGCAGACACTCCACATCCCTCACTTCACATCTCGTTTGCTCTCCCTCTCAAATCCAGCCTTGAGCGCTGTCCTCTTTCTTCAACCCTCCTTTCATCTTTGTCGTTTTATTTTATTTTACATATGCCCCACGCTTTCGTGAAAGGAGACTTTAAACGACTTGAAATTATGTTCTTAAATAAAGCATGGGGCACGGAGTGAAGGCTGGGGTTAAGAGGAATAAAAGTAGGCAGAGTGGGGCCACAGGCCTCGGAATTAACAGAGAAGTGTGTATGAATCCCACAGTTTCTCCGTTCAGCCGTTAAATAAACAGGTTTTGTGTCAGATCAAGACAAAGGCCCTTACTGCCAATCACGTGTTTTTGTGTTTGTAGTTTTACCACTAGATGGCGATCTTAGCTAACCTCTGATCCACCGTTCCGAGTCCGAGTGAAGCCAAGAACAAGGAAATCGCTAAAACTCTCCTCGCAAAACACGTCCATGTTAGAGAAATTTCTAGAACGTCCATCTCTCTTCCTGTATCGTTCCACTGAAGCGCTGAACACCATTGCAACTACTGAACCGATGGACGAATTTACAAATACGATCGCAGTGAAGATGAATAATCTGTGACTACTTAAAAAGCAAGTAAATATGAGAAAAAAAAGCCTGGCACTGAGGTCTTGGCAGTGCTCAAAATGAGTAAATAGAAATAAAGTGCTATAATGTTATAAAGTGTGAGAGACCGTTATCTGCGGCACCTAAATCAAAGTAAGCCGTTTCTTTTCTTTTTTTTCTTTGATACTCAGTGGTGTAAAGTACATTTACTTAAGTACTGTGCTTACCGTAAGTACAATTTGGAGGCATTTGCAATTTACTTGAGTATTCCCAATACTTTTACTCCTATACATCTCAGATCCAAATATTGTACATTTCTTTAAAAACTTTAGTTACTTGTAGATTGTAGATTGAATATTATTAAAATAAAACGTACATTAACCACTTCATACTCATACTTCTATACACATTTCGTCCATTTGTGAATAGCTGATCTACAAGCTCACAATGCGTCACATTGTAGATCTGCTATTTTCATAAGATCTTTATACATTTGAAAACTTTAAATGGAACATTCTGCATAATTAGTACTTTCGACTTTTGGTACTTTAATATATCTTGATACCAATACGTTTGTACTTTTACTCAAGTACATCTTGAATTCCGGACTTGTACTTGTAACAGAACATATTGCAGTATTGATACGTTTACTTAAGTAAACGTATCTTTTTCCACCACTGCTGACACGTTCCAACTGAAAACCTCATTTGTCATATTATCTCCAGACTGCTGTCGACTTGCTGACTTGATGAATGCTTCAAGAGCATGCCATAGGGGTCCGCAGAATCACTGAATAACTTGGAAATCTTGTCTTGACATTTAAACGTGCCATAAAAACAAAATGGTTGAAAAAAAAAAGAAAACATTCTGTCCCGAGGCTAGGATGTTAGGTAAAAGGATGTTGAACTTTGGTAGAACCTCGGGGTTACAAAGCTACTTGTAACTGGGCACCAGTCCAAATATTGTCCATCATCTTTATCTGCTGCCTCTGTGCGCCGCCCGAGAGCATGGAAGCGGAAGCTTCCATTCACTCTCATCGTATGGCAAAACCATCACAAAATAATACTTTCAGTGCATAAATAATGCAGATGCTGCAAAGTTAGATATATATCCCAAGCAAAGTTGGTGAATGACGCACAAAAAACCCTATTTTGTACATCAGTTATTTGAAAATCTGCAAGTGCACAACGGTGTGAGCTTGTAGATCTGCCATTTTGCAAAAAAAACTAAATCTTGAAAAAAGTGGGGGGTCCGCCTGCAGCCGAATACAGTACAATGTGGTGGTCCTTGACATGAAAAAAGTTTGAGAACCAATGAAATATTAAACAAAGGTGAAATCAGGCTAAACTGTGTACGAAAGAACCCGAACTAACCTGTGAATAAAAAAAAACGATGATTGAGTAAAGTGGTAAAAGGTGGCCATGGAATGTCGGATGATGCACTCGAAAGATAAAAAATGGGGTTCAGAGCCCAGAACGTTAGATCCCAGTCAGATAGGTTTCAGGATGACTGCAACGGGTAGCGGGGATCACCTCGGCACTTACAGCAGACATGCACTTGCTGTCATAGCGAACAAAGCCAAAATGATGTGCCAGTCGACTCACTGACACTTCAGCGGTTGATCCTAATGCAGCCCATAAGTGGCGCAGTGTGCTGCCTGCCGCCACCTCTCATTTTGGTATTCTCCTCTCGGCTCCCAAGCAACACAGGGAGAGAGAGGAGGAGAGAGAGAGAGAGAGAGAGAGAGAGAGAGAGGGGGGGGGGGTGGAGAGAGAGGGAGAGAGAGAGGGAGAGAGAGAGGGGGGAGAGAGAGAGAGAGAGAGAGAGAGAGAGAGAGAGAGAGAGAGAGGAGGAGAGGGG
This sequence comes from Protomyctophum parallelum, assembly GCF_964188405.1. NCBI lineage: Eukaryota > Metazoa > Chordata > Actinopteri > Myctophiformes > Myctophidae > Protomyctophum > Protomyctophum parallelum. Next base: position 82,722,510 of record NC_139697.1, on the reverse strand, counting down.
GAGAGAGAGGGGGGAGAGACACGGACAGACAGGATAGAGAGAGAGAGAGAGAGAGAGAGAGATGAGGGTCTTTTTCCACAGAAATTTCCAGTCCATTAGGGGCCGACCAAGTCACACAGACAACCATAGAGGGAAGGGAAGGGGGGGGGGGGGGGGCATCTATAAAACAAAGGGATGGTGAGGGAGGGGAGAGGAAGAAAATAAATAAAAAAACAGGACACAGACAAAGAAAGCTGAACCCAGAATACAAAAACACACATCGTTTATGAAGCGAGAAGGGGAGGGGGGGTGGGTAACACCCCAAAGATACACACAAACGATTATATCTACAGTATACTGTATGTCTGGTCTGGCAGCTGTGCACGCAAGGTGCCCAACATTTTACATGGGTATTCAATTTGTGAGGCTGGGGGTATGGGCAGGTGAAAAAAAAAAAGAATCACCCCCCCCCTCCCTATCGCCCACTTCCCCATTTCATCCCATTTTAAGCCTCCCCAATTTGATTTGCACCCACCGCCCGCTTCCCCATCTCCTCCCCCCTCCCTCTCCTCTCTGTCTGTGCTCAATCAAAATGTATCAAGCGCGGGGCGGCGTAACGCCGCTTGGCGTAGGGCTGTTTATCCCAGGTCCTCCCGCACATATCAATGACTCCGGCCCCCCCCCCACCACCCACCCGTCTCCCCCTGCGAGGGAGACGTTGATATAAATTCCAGCCACACTCGCGCACGCCGCACCGCTCGTGCTGAGCATAGATGAGTAGTCAGGGGGGCGAGGGCGAGAGGAGAGGAATGGAGAGAATGAGCCCAAAGGGGAGAGGGATGGAGGGAGGGAGAGAGAGAGAGAGAGACCTACTGTCCGTTATTTATAATGCCACCAAGATTACCACCCTCAATTCCTCCCGGAG
>NC_139697.1:82622428-82721406 GCF_964188405.1 Protomyctophum parallelum | reverse complement strand
ATGGGTGCATGCTGAAAATAGCAGATCAGCTATTTTCAGCATGCAACCAAGATTAACATAAGCCAATACGACGCCATCAAGGCCCACACATTTTAGGATTTTAGGCGACAAAAATCGTACAATATTTAGTCAACATAGACATTTCGGATAAGTAAAATGTGACTAAAACTAAAATGAAATTTTAATCAAAAGACTGACCGAAACTAAATCAAAATCACTGCCTAGAACCAGATTTTATCTCCCCCTCTCATATCTCTCACCCCCCCCCCCCCTCTCTCTCTCTCTCTCTCTCTCTGTGTAACCTGATCTAATGACAAGTCACTTTTTAGCGCACACTCCTTCAGTTCTCACACCGTTCAGCACAAAGTTCAAGCCATGGAGACCACTTATTAATGGCTTACTCATTTACAGTAAATGTCAATAAATAGACACTTTAACAGCATCTGAATGAGATTATAATAATCCTGTCATATCCCTTCCCCCCCTCCTCACATCTTTATTCCCGGTTACAAGCAAGAGGGATTAGATTAGATTTTTTTTTGAAGGGGTAGCAGGGTGGGGGGTTGGGGGTTTGGTGGGGGACGCTGATGGGTGTTTATGTTGCTCGTTGTTTCCAGGGTCAGAAAACATCCCAAGGGAGCGCATTCCTCACCCAGAGCATGACTAAAGGTATGTGAGCCATCTGGACAAAGCTACTGGCCACAATGGCCCTACACACGCCTGTCTGTCTGTCCATGTGGCCCCGAGTCCGGACTGGACTGGCGGCTCCCACACTGGCCCTTACAGGCATGTTACCTAGATATCCATCAGCTCCACACGGTGGCCATGCAGCCAGCGCTACCGCTATCCACACCATCGCTCTGTGTGTGTGTGTTTCATCATGGTATGATTTTTCCTCCCTTTGCCAGGATGAAAAGTGTCATTTTTCAACTTTCAACTTTGCATGCCTGAAAACAGCAGATCTGCAGTACAAGCTCACCACAAGCACTTATAGATCGTGCCAAGGACGCCCCAAATGAATATGCATTTGGCCGCGGACCCCAATCTGAAGAGGTTTGGTTTTGTTTCAAAACCTTTTCTATTTCTTAAAATTATTGTTTCAAAAATGTATAAGCTCGCAGTGTGGCATGAAGCGACGTGCTCTTAGCTTCTGCATATGCCATTTTTGAACAGCCAACAGAGGCATAGATCAGCTATTTGTTACGCGACACACCACCATATGACAACGCGGTTAAGGCCCATGTCGCACTGAGCCATGTGTGGAGGATGCGAGGATTTGTGGCTCAGCAGCATCAGCATATGATTAACCGATGGGTCAACAATGCTGAGGATTGTTGCAGCATCCCCTTGTTTGATCGTCATTTAAGATAAGAGCCTCCAGCTTGCAACACATCACACATGGTAAGAAGAATGGCACGCATGCACGAGTTACAAATGAAAAGTCCTCACACAGACACACACCATCCTCTCCCGAGGTTTTGCCATTTCGTGTTTGACAATATTTCACAAGGTGACAGCCAACAAAATGCCATGAAAACCGGCCAGCGACTACTTCCCCCAACACTACTCTCCTATAATAGCTGCTCCACACATTGGAATGGAGAAGAGTAAAATGACACTGGTCATAACAGAGTAACACATGACCCCGTCTGTGGCCATGGGATTGCGCAGGGAGTCGTTTTCCATAGTCACAAGAGCTAGATGATTGTCGTCGCGGAGCGGTCCCGGGCACGGTGCCTGGTAAGATAATGCCCCGACGGAAAAGACAATACCGCCGGGGAAGTGGCGCAGCAGCTGCATCTAATAAAGAAACTGGATTTGATAATCAGCCGAGACAGTCAATTTGCTAATAAGGGATTCTAATTAATTAATCAATGTGCATTTCAGGGAGCGAGCAGCATTGTCAAGAGCGGTCAAGTGCAGTTTGCTCTCGCTCTCTCCCTCTCTCTCCCCCCGATGCTCATTGCTTCACACACACACACACACACACACACACACACACACACACACACACACACACACACACACAAGTTCATATCAATTTCATTCAGAGCTTAGCCAATTTTCTCTTATGGCAAAGGAGGGCAATTAAGTTCAGGAGTGTGCTCGTGTGTGCTCTTTGGTCCTAATTGGCGACGGTTGATTTGCAGATGTGATGATTTTAAATCTTATTACATTGAAGGAACGAGTGACATGGTTTAGGCTAGTAGGGAATTCTAGTCCAAAATGTGCATCATCACAATATATTCATAATGATGAAAAACAGCAGAACATAAAAAAGGTTTTGGCAGAGACTGTTATTGAGAAATAGCTTGTAATTATATTACTTACAAATATGGCCAAACAGAAATACCCATTATGGGATAAAGCTTTAGTGAAACGATCTGACACTTTGTTATGCATTTATACATGTACTTCTACTTATACTCCACTACATCTCGGATCCAAATGTTGTATTTTTACTCCACGGCATTTGAAAACTTTAGTTACTTTGTTCCTTTAGGACAAAACATACATTAACCACACCATGTGACGCATTGTGAGCTTGTAGATCTGCTATTTTCAAAGGATTTGTATACATTTGAAAACTTGTGAAATGAGACATTCTGCATGTGTACTTTTACTTTTGTACTTTAAGCATATTTTTATACCAATACTTTTGTACTTGTACTTTTACTCAAGTAAATTGAGAATTTAGACTTTTACTTGTAACAGAGTATCCCTACATTGCAGTATTGATACTTTTACTTAAGTAAAACATGCAAGTACTTTTTCCACCACTTTCAAGTAGTAAAAAGTAACTAAGTACTGTGGGCCTACATTTACTGAATCTAAAACAATTTAGGTACTTTAACTTAACTTATAAAAGGGGGGAGGGGTCATACACAATTATAATTAAAAAAATATATACTAATTACTTTTATTTTGATTATTACAAAACATACCTTTACCAATTAAGCCTGCTTTTTGTAAAACAATAGCAAGCTGAAAGGCTTTTCTGGTTTCCTTTTAGCAGACTGTATTGTACTATATTGTACTACTGTACCTCCCTGTGCCTGTCGTTGCAAACTGTTAGTGTTCGATCAATCAATAAATATTTATCTATCAGTGTATAACACACGCCTTTTGTTATTTGCTACAACAACTTTTACATTGTGGTATTGCTATTCTATTTTCAAGTCAAAAGCTCACAGAACTTCTTCCACCACTAGTCATATTCTATACTGTACAACAGATTTATGACAAGCAGTGTGTATTCAAGGTGGTGATGTTGAAGCTCAGGACTCAACAACAGTGGATGGTTGTTATGCCGAAGGCAGGAGTGCCCCCTAGGCGAAAACCCTGACCCCCACCCCCGCCTCTAGAAAAGAGCAGACTTGGTGAGAGAAGAAAATGAGAAGAAAAAGTAGAAGGGGGGGGGGGGGGGGGGGGGTAGACCAACCTAGACCAAAAACAAACCTCTTGGAGTTCTGAGTTATGTGTTCAAATAATATAAATACAAATATAAGAAATGTTTTGACATTTTTACAAACTTAAAAAAAAAGGTGTAATGAGCTGTGAGCTTATAGATCGGCTATTTTCGTAGGACTAAAGTGGTTTTTAAAAGACTAGTGACACTATTGTTCACTCTTAGTAATGACACTGTAAAATAAATAAATAAAGTATATGAAAAAAAAAAAGAAAGGATAGAAAACTAATAGTAAGACATTCGAAACGGCCACATTGCGTGTGGTATCTAAGCACCTTCCGGAATGTGCATAATTCAAACTCATAATGACAAACCTGCAGCTTCATTTTTTTGAATAAACAGACAAACAACATTTCCACACTCCACACGCAGAGGTGGAGGAGGAAGGAATTTATGGAGGCTGGTTGGTTGGGTGGTTGGGGGTTGTACCGCTGGTCGGGGGGGAAGGAGCCTAGCGGTGCCAAGGGTCAGGGGTCACCTGCCTGCACTCAACAGCTGTCCTAAATGCACCAGAGATAAGACCTGAAAGCATCCTGTGTGCACACGGGTGCGTGCATGTATGTGTGTGCATGTGTGTGTGTGTGTGTGTGTGTGTGTGTGTGTGTGTGTGTGTGTGTGTGTGTGACTGTGTGTGTACAAGCATGTATGACTAATACTAGCCACTGGGCAAATAGATACAGTAAAGCTTGACCAGCTGGATTTTTTTTGGCTCCACCTCTCCGAAAAGAGACTCTACTTTTGTAACTGCAGGGTTAGTCTTTAAAAAAAGAAGGGGAAAAAACCTCAAAAAGACTGGATTATGGGCTATGGGAAGGGAGGGGTGTTAGGTCAAGGCTTGACCGGTAGGCCAGGTCATTCATCAAGCGCTAATGGGCAGAGCTTTATGCTGTCACAAGCAATGACCTTCGTTTGAGAGGGGAAAGCCAAACCGCAAGACAATGGCATCGGTGAAGGCATCCATTCCACACACGTCAACTGAACGTCTCAAGGAAGCGGGGTGTGCGGGGGGACGGGGACGCAGGGATCACCCGCACACTCACCACCACTCCCTTGCTCTTAAAAAGTGGGACTGTTTGTGTATCAGCTCTGGGCGATTGCTTATCTCTGCTTTTAACGTGACGACCCAGAGACAAGGAAAGACGGGGGAGGGGGGGATTCTTAATAGTGGGAGTACTGGTTTGGGACAGGTGGTGACAAGGTCTTGTTTAGGCCTGTTTATTTGTCCAGTTGAGTGTGAGTCTGAACCCCCCCTCTTCTCCCCTTACACATTATACAGTACACACACACACACACACACACACACACACACACACACACACACACACACACACACACACACACACACACACACACACACACACACACACACACACACACACACACACACACACACACACACACACACACACACACACACACACACACACACACACACACACACACACGTCAATTTGGCTCTAAATATCTGGCAAAACCAATCTCATGTGAACTACTTACTTACCTACTGTAAAAGGAGACGTGTCGTTAAAGAGGAGTTTACGATGACCTTTTGTTAGGCTGAAAATAGCTTGTAGCCATGTACAAACTGGACAAGTTGGTCGGAATGGTTTTTCCAGTAACTGACAATTACTAACTGTAAGTCCAACACAGAGAGAGAGAGAGAGAGAGAGAGAGAGAGAGAGAGAGAGAGAGAGAGAGAGAGGGAGGGGTGGGATTCTTATCTCCACTCCACTGAATCTAAGACTAAGAAAAATAACGTATACAGTACTGATACAGATTGGATGGAACAGTGAAAAATGTGATCAAATTAACCACTTATTATGACTAAGCACTATACTGGTGATGATGATGTGTTGTCAGCTTGCTGTCATGTGTTGAGAGCTTTTTTGTGTGTGTGTGCGTGTCTGTCAACATCTTTGAACATTTTTGCCTATGATCACATGCCCGAGGGACAACAGGCCAGGGTTTTTTAAGTGGTTAACAGTATAGGGTCAAAACAACAAAAAAAACAAGTCGTCGCAATTGGTCGTGAAGTAGAGAATTGAAAAGGGAACACGTTATGAGTACAGTATTTGTGAGGCAAGCAGTCATCGTAAGCCCAAACTCTGACCGTATTAGCTTGTCTCATCTACAGTATTGTGGTTTTGACCTGTGACCTGAGGACAGCATAAAGGTCTTTACACGACATCTGTAATATTTGGCAGTTTGTCCTGTGCAGTCTAGTGGCGCTCCGGTCAGGTTTTTTGGGACCGATCCCGATCACCCATTGTTTTTTCTCACGATGGGCCAATACCAATCTTGGGCGTAAGGGGAAAATTTGAATATTTAAAAAAATGTCAAAACTGTTCCTGTGTGTGGGGCGAGGAAGGGAAGAATGTTTAGGCCTGTCACAAAGATGCAGAACGATATACTATATATATATATATATATATATATATAATTGACTTTTATACCACTTAAATGACATAAAAGATCCGTTTCTCCAGATCAGGTAAATTGCAGATCACCGATCTAGTCATTTGGAGTGAAAATCGGACGATCACCGATCGGTGGTCGATCAATCGCAGGATCTAGTGCCATCCATGGATATTTGCAAAACGTCTGACATGCTCAGAAAGCGGATAAACGGGGTCAAACAATCACAACCTCTCATGCACTCCAGTAAAAAAGCCAGACCACCTGATCCACCCACTGCCTGAGCTAAGAATATCAAACGCATACGTGAGCAATCCTAAAAAGTATATGAGACAGTGTGAGGAGCCAGTGTTCTTCCTTTTGTGTCACTATCACTTCCTCAATTCCGTGCCCATTTCAGCAGCTGCTAAGTGACTCCAGCCTGGTTGTAGCAGGAAGTGGTTGCTTACACACATACTGTAGGCACGCACACAGATATCTGAATGCACATGACCTCCACATGTGCCCGTCCACAATGCCCCGGCACAATTGCCGCATTCATGTATGCACCGGGGGTTATTATAGTTAACTAAAATCACACCCGTGTCAAAGTCGTACGATTTGTCACACACGTTACCGCAGTGAAATTTGTTCTCCGCATTTGACCCATCTCTTGGAGTGGTGAGCTGAAGCCGTGCGACGCTCGGGAACAATGTGATTAGTTGATTTGACCCCCCAATCCAATCCATTGATGCTGAGTGTCAAGCCAGGGAGGCATTGGGTCCCATTTTTCTTTGGTATGACCCGGCCGGGGATCGAACCCCAGTTTCAGGGGGGACACTCTAACCACAAGGCCACTGTCTGGTCTGAATTATGGGGCACTCTTATCATCATAAGTCATCATACAAAATCTCATTCTGGCCAATCACTATTTGCCTTCAATGTTTGTGTTTACACACTTTTGTCTTCAATGTTTGTGTTTACACAAACCCTCAAAGCTGGACATAGGAGTGGCTAGCGCCCCTAGTTTCAGATACCTCCCCACTACCCCATACTGGGGGGGTATCTGAAACTGAAATAAATGTTTTAAGAAACAACAATTCAATAAAAATTTAAATGAACATTCATTCTTTCACTCAGACTTTTTCTATAAATCAAGGCTTTCCTCATAACAGATGAAGAACTAAAAACTAAAAACAAAACAAAAACATGTAAACAATACAGAAATGGCTTCTGCACTCCTAAAATAGAATATTTCAAAACCATAATAAAAGCTGGCTCACTCGCCACAGCCATGTATTTGAACTGTGCTGCTCTCTCTGCGCCGAGTCTGCGCCATTATTGAGAACAAAATAAAGAATTGATTAGCACGGAGGAATTATTACCACGCATTCTCCAAAAGGCAGTAAAAAGGGGAAAAAAACTAAATTGACCTAACCATGCAGAGGCAGTTGTTTTATTGTTGTATTAAAATGACGCCGGGCGGACACAATCGCTCTTGCGGACTGGGATTGCAGGCGGGCAGGTGCTGTTTTGGGCAGAGCTAGGATTTGGCGGGGGAGTCCATCTATCTGATGGCTTTCAATAAACACAACCTCGATTGTTCCCGGGGGTTATTTTTTGCCACGTGGAAATGAGCCTTCTTTCAATACTCTCAGCTGGCCCAATTCCTGTTGGCAGCGGACCGGTCCTCTCAATAAATTCACCTCTGCGACCAGCCACAGAGGAAAAACACACGTATATACTATATAGGCCTATACTTCATTGACCACGCTCCCCCCCCCCTCCCAGGCTGCCAGGCGTTTGTGCTTGGCCACCTCCATCTCTACACCAAATCTATTTTCCAAAAACAGACAACTTTACAAACTCATCGAACATCAGTTTCCGTGCCGGGAATGGATTACTCCAGGTTAATGTCGCTGCCGTATCGGACATACCCGCCTTTTGTTTTATGTGTTTAATCCGCCGTAATGTAATGAATCAAAAGAAAATCCGTCTTCGTCGCGGAGTATGAGACTGGATGCCTTCGCTGTGATGACGAAACCGGAAATCGTCACATGCTGTGGGCTGCTAGGGCTTCTGGGAAATTGAGGCCAATGGAAATGCATTGGGTGCAACGCCTCATTGAAACCAATCTTGTGTGCGTCTTCCGGGTGCACCAAGATGGTGGATGCTACACACAGATCATAACAAACCACGGGAGCTTTTTTTGATGGATTTTCGCGGATTAAAAGCCCAAATAATTCAGCGTATGCTCTAAAGGTAATACAACAATCTCGGCAGTGAAGGGGGGTTGATTAAAATGCGGGTTAATCGTAAAAAACAGTCAAACTGTTAATCGTAGAATCTTCCTCCGCCTTGCTCTGTAAATATACCTTATGATTCTACTGAGCTTTATTCCAATGTGTTTTGTATCGTATTATACTTGTATTACTGATGAATTGATTAACACAATTTTTAACAAACATCTGGGGATTTCTTTGCGTTATCCTCTTATCATAACCTTTGACTGTACTATCTGTCCGGTTAATCATTGCGTTAATAAAGCATTCGATCTATCAAGAATCACAACGTGACGCAGGGCAGCGTGCTGTGAGCTTGCAGATCAGCACATTTATTTTGTCAAATGTTGCAATGCTACGGTTCATGTGGTTAAGTGACTCCGTTACAAAATGGGGGACAAAAGGAATAGGCAGTGTGAATGGGGAGAGAGTGCGCTCCATTATGCGAATCGTTTCGCCGTGAACCTGACCCTTCTCGACAGGTTGAATAACGCATTTAGCAGAACGTAATTATACACTCTCTCGTTATCTTTCATCAAGAGCCTGAGAGGTGCATGAAGAGCTGGACACAGGTAAATATTAGCAGGAACAGTTAACAGGGTCTCCCCATTTAGCTGCGGTCAAGCTCTTACACCTAACCCACCAACAGGTGTTAATAAATACCATTGATACAAGAAGGAGGGGTCTCAATTTCTCTCAAATGGCATGCATTGCTGTCCAAACCCCATCACTCCCCTCATTATGTCATCACCTTAGTCTAAAAAGTACATGTCTGAGACTCTGAGGGTGTCTGGCAGACAGACTGATCAGCCATTACATGACATTTCTGGCGATATCGGTATATGATAAATATATGCAGCCGATGTCCACTTTCAACCTGGTATCCTATTCAACACACACAGTAGTTAGTTGGTGGTCTATGACTCTCCAAAGTCAGGCCCGGACACCAAAATGTGCCATGAGTGGCCGGGCTCCAATCATTCCTGGTTTAAAAGGTAGGCTACGGGTCTGAGGGTGTCTGTTCAAATGAGGATACCGTGACATGCCTGGTGTTTCCTAATGTAATTAGGAGGGGACAGTGACACAGGTCTGTACCAGTGATGAAAACAATCTTCCACACTGCAGGCAGGCAAGACATAACGGTATGTTTTCTCAGCCATCCAGAGGACTGTTGACTGTCTCCTCTCTTCCCCTCCCCCCCCCCCCCCCCCCCCACTCTCAGGCCTGGTTACAGAGGAGTCGTGTAGGAACATACAAAAAGAAAAATAGTCTGGCAAATATGCATGTGGTATAAATTTGAAGTTGGAGGAGACAGCATTCAAACTTACGATACCACTGCTCTGCAACGTTACTGTCCTCACTGACACTCAAGAACACTATAGTGTTTAAATAAGCACCTGACACCTGACATGTTCATACAATGACAGTTGAAGGATGCTTGGCTTTTCTAAAAGTCGTTTATGTGGACAATCTAACACACAATCTAACATCTGAATCTTAAGAAATTAAACATAAAATTAATGTGTGGGTTCGGTCATCGTCTTGTCGCACGCACGCACGTACACATACACGCACGCACAATCAACTTAAGATCAAGACATCCTATGCAAAGAAAAAAAGAAAAAATCCCGCCTACACTAGGTGAAGAGTTCCGCAGTAAAACTTGAAAGAGGTGTGCTGTGCGAGTTAGTTATTATGTTAGCAAGTTGTCATGACACGAATAGCATGAAATGAGAGGTTAATTCGCATCTCGTGGACCGCCTCACTAAGCCAAGAATACCAAGCGTGCTCCCGACAACAATGCTCACTCGCTTCGGCAATTCAGGGATGTGCTGAATAAAGTTATGGTCAACTAAACTTTATAATCTTATAGATAATTGGTTAGTAGACTACTCAACCCCAATACTTGAGTCAAAGTCATAGATACTCCTGGTTAAATATAAAATAGTAGCGGCTTAATATCTCCCTTGGCTGGAACAGGAGACTGGGTTCCACTGGGTCCCATACCCAGGAGACTGGGTTAAAATGCTAGGTAGGACTTGCAATGTACGTAATGCAGCCTTCAAGGTGTACCGAGTTTAGCCTTCAACCACTTCAAGAATAAAAAAAAATAAAGCTAAATTCAGTGATGCTGAAATTGATTAAGTAACAGAACACCAAAACATTTCGGAGGGACGCAATGCCACGCAGATGGAGAGAAATACGAGTTTGGTTGACTAATGCTCATAAAATGAATACACGAGGAGAGTCACAACATTAACTCCTGATGGACCATTCATTGTGTGTTTTCTGGTTCAGGAAAAGTAAATCCTCCCATTTAGTGTTCCTAGTGCAAACTAGTGAAAACAACCGATCTGCATGCTCACTGTGTGTCGCAATGCAACACATTGCGCTTGTACAGTACACCTGCCTTTTCACTACTTATTAAAACAAATAATTTTGCTTATGTATGCAATTTCTAAAATTGTTTAAATCTTTTGAAATAAGTTAAAAAGGGGGATATTTAGTCGCGACCCAAAAAGAATTGGTCCACGACCCATTTTGCAGAGCCAGTGTAAGAGAGACACGGTCAGTTCACCTACAGTCAGAACGTGGGCTGTGATGTGATGTGATGACTGTAAGTCATCACATCACTTACAGTCTGTTGTTCATCCACATGCCGTTGCCAAGCAGTTGTACAGAGTAAAAACCCTGGTGAGTGTTCATTTGACTCCCAGGGTTTTAAAATTATTATTCAGACAGCCAGCAATGAGTAAAATGCTCCCAAAAAGAATTGTCTCTGTAACACATCTACGGGCCACACTCTGCATTCAAAGATGTTCCTAGAAGCTTTGTCATTGTTCGAAAAAAACCTGGTCGAAATTACTAACCAATCAGGAAGTAGACAGGCAAATCGACCAATGGCAAATCTTCGAGGAAAATCTTTGAATGCAGACTGCCCTAGATGTGTCAGAGACTAAATTTTGTGGGAGCGTTGTACCCATTGCTGGGTAAAAAAAAAAAAAAAAACATATTATTGCTTATAGCAGCTTAAATAAACCCCGTAAAAAGTAGATTTTTGTATGGAGATACAATGTTTCTTGCAACGATTTATGAAACGACCAAACTAATCTCCCAATCTCATGGATCATTATGCATATAGCATGCGTATAGTTTTACATTTAGTTCCATCACGTATATTTATACGCTTAGAATTATGTGCTAAGAATTTTGTAATTTTACTCTAGCAGAAAAAAACACTGCCATTTAACTTAGGCCTACGCCGCCTACCCATTAGTAATTCAACATTGTGGTATTGATACTTTTACTTAACAAAAGAAAAAACTCTTGAGTACTTCTTTCACCACCACAAGCATGTAGCACAATGCAGGTATCAGAATCATTATACACAATGCAATGTCCCCGCATGAACAGCATATTAGAGAACTAGTACAGCCTGCACACAATATGTTTGGCATATATAATAACAGGTAGGGTACCATTGTGTTGTCGTCACCCTGAGGGAATAAAAGATTGTTGTTGTTTTTTTAGGTCTTCGCTGACATTCTGGCTCGCTGCCCACATCTTGTCAGTGAGTACATTTCTATGCAGAATTATTTGGGCAGCGATGCTGCAAAGTGGCCTGTTGCACGTTGGACTGCAGCCAGAATACTTCTGCGGTCACGCACTGGAATCCATGTACAAGACAGGAATACAGTGATCCTCTGCCATGGGGACTAACAGGCTGCTCGGTCCACGATGAGCTGAAAATGGACCTGGGTTCGATTTGCTGTGTTGGTGCACAATATCTTTGGGGATTTTTTATGCCTTTATTTGATAGGACAGTAGACTGACAGGAAAATCGGGAGCGAGAGACCGTCCGGGCCCATGGCTTTGTTTTAAGGGTTTTTCCTATTACACAAATGTATCCAGTATCCACTCAAACAACAGCTTTAGGATCACAAAAATACATATAATTTGAACTTAAACTAACTGCTGTGGGATTGATTTGAGGTTTAACCACAAGTTAGTACTAATTACTAATCTGTCTGACTGTCTCTTTCATATAGTTTTGAGGGGCGCCCCTCCTATATACAGGTTTAATGTTAGTTTTTAGTGCAATGTTTGTTTTAAAAACGCCATTGACAATGAAGGGACAATTTACGTCATCTTGTCCCTAACACAAACACAAACATTAAATGCCATTAACAATAAAGATAATTTAATTTGTTTTGTCACATTGTTTTTTACATCACCATTACATCACCTAATCAACATGAGTTAGACTTTAATATATTAGCGCCCCTCACTTCACACGGGTGTGTCCCTTTTATGCCCATATATGGGCTAGGTTTACGATGCAACGTGCTGTGAGCTTGTAGACCTTTTCCACTATTTTAGAGACTTTCAAAAGTAAAAATAAATATATTTTTTCCTGTTTTGAGCATAGTACAACATTTATGTTATTCGTCATATCTACCCTGTACAAGTTTTGTTTAAAAAGCCGAAAAAGCCAAACAGAAATGTGCAATGCCACACAATCTTAGCTAAAAAGAATTACTTGTTAAAAAAAAAGTGCAATGCCAAACGCATAATAAAAACGAAATAATTGCAATTATTTGTATGACAGTTAATCGTTAACCAAAACTTGAGAGCCTGGTCAGTGTTACGTAATCAGTATTTCGTTACTTTCAGCATGTTTCTATTCCACTTAGCTGACATCTTTAAAAGCTCAACGAATTAATTAGAAGACATTAAAACGAGGTATTTTTGGACAAGCATCCCCGTAAAAGTCTTCACCACTCTTTCCGTGGCTGTTAATGGGATTTTATTAAGAATGCATGTGTGATAGGTTTTCGGCTTCACAAGCGTTTCCCATAAAACAAAACAAAAAAAGAAAATTAGACCGCAATCCCCAATATCTGACACTCGGCCCCAGACCAGGAAAAGTTACGAAATTGTGAAACAACACGAAAGGTTGTTTGGTTCTTGCTATCCCCCGTGCATAGCAGTCCATAGATAGGAATTGTTTACAGCCGTGGTTCTCAAACTTTTTCATGTCTGTCAAAGACCCCCAAATCGATATGCATTTGGCCGTGGACCTCCTAAATATAATTGGTGGGATATCTCTCGCCACATTTCTAAAATAGCAGATGTACTGAGCTTATAGATCTGCTATTTTTGAATAGCCAACGTAATTGGATAAAGTGGTTAGGACCCAAAATAAAGGAGCTAGAGTGCCAGCAGATATGGCAGATTTTACTATGAAAAGCCACGACTTCCGTTCCCCCCCCCCCCCCCCCCCCAAGACCGGGAGGCCATTGAGACATTTAGATCCTGTGTTCGCATAGGACCAATACTGAATGACAAGAGATATTGCCTGATGCTCAAAGTGCAATATCTCATCTTGCAATATCTCCGCCCTGGCCAATTCGGCATTCCGTCTCTCACACTCCAGGAGAGGTTTGAATCAGGGACTGAAGCTTCAAGTAAAGGCTGAAGTAAAAGAGTGGATAAGTTGACAAATGAAATGAGACGACGGATGAATGAACAAATAATTATGGGAATCTAGTTTTGTGATGTTTGTGACAATGGGAACAGACTCAGCTGATCAAAACCACATTTATTCAAAATAAGTACTCTTTAAAAACAATCCTACAAAGCCACAACAATGTGAAATGCACTTTTTCTGGAGCTAAGGAGAAGCCGGAGGAAATAATTTTGAACATATAAAACAGCTGTTGTTTTTTTGTCCCCGGTGCTGCATAGCAGATTGCTGTGCGCGTTGCCTGTATTGTACAATCACTACTGACACTAATGGTGAGCAGGCTGAGCTGAGCAGCATACATAGTTGCTTATTTTGATGGGTCCGGATGCAACATTAAAACAGCTGGCCTAAATCTAGTACAACTTTTGAATCATTTACATTTATTTTTTATTAATTATTTTAAATATGTATTTGTTTTATGTTTATGCTTTTTGGTGGAGCGTGAAGACATTGCAAGTGTGCCACCCAAGTAATTGACAGAACACTACGGTTTTAATGATATTACTATTAAAAGATGTATATGTAAAAGCAATGGTACTTATTCTTTCTTTAAAACATTGAAAGATTACGCTGCCGGCCGACACACGCAGTGGTGGAAAAAGTACACGTTTTACTTAAGTAAAAGTATCAATACTGCAATGTACTGTAGAAGTACTACTGTTACAAGTAAAAGTTTAAAGTTTACTTGCAAATTACAGTAGTAGAAATACAGAATGCCCCATTTCAAGTTTGCAAATGTTTAAACATCTTTTGAAAGCTCACATGCATGTACAACTTTACATAATATACAGCTAGATTAGTTTTTTCCAGCGTCTGCTGGAAAAAATCACAATATCATCCCCTCCCCATCTAAAAGTATTGAGATTTGAGACAAAATGGCAGCGGCAGGCATGCGTAGGGGAAAAGGCCTCACCAAGGTGGCGAGGGTACACAGTGAGAATTTCCGAGTCTGTCTGAACTCTGAAAGCGTAAAAAAAAAGCTAAACCAACGCCGCCATGAAAAGCGAGGACAGATACCAAAAATAGGCCTAAATTATGTTTATTTACCGCAAATGATTTGTTCCCAAATGAACCCATGGATAAAGGGAGCCTTATTTTACACTAGCCTGAGGGAGGGGGGAGTACAGTGGATGGGGCAGAGAACTACTGATTTTCAATTTGTCTTTTGAGAGCTATTTTGGGGTTGGGGTGTTGGTGCGGGGGTGGTGGTGGTGCGCTGGCAGCTGAGGCGATTCGAGTCTAAAGCACATCTAACGTTGGACAATTAGTTCCAGTGCCACTATTAATGTGCTGAAGGGGCGCGCTCCGCAGGGGGGCGAAGGCCCGGCTCAAAAGGCCTTGGGTCCTCGCTGGGGGGAGAGCCAACATGGTCAATAAAGGTGGGGGTCAGGACCTTGGGGCCATGTGAAAGCTGTACCTTCTCTACTGACCTCTAAGTGCTTCTACAAGGCAAGGCTGCGCGGCAGAACCGGCCGACACAACAGAGGCAAAGAAAGAAAGGAGAGGGCCCGAGAAGGGCGGTAAAAAATCCGAAAAGACCTCCAAACATTGCGCGTTTTGTCAAAACCATGGAGAGCTCCGTAGATTTAAGGTTATTCCGTTTTTTAGTCCGCCTGTATACAAGAAGTGAACAGTGCGCATGTGCGAAACCGGCCTAGGATCGCTGAAGGAATATCAGCGATCCTGTTTGATATCAATAATAAAGCTGCCAGAAGCAGTTGCCGGTTGGATTCTATATGGCGGAACGTTCCGTCACAGGTAGTTTGTGTGTTAAGCTGCATTACAGGTCCATTACATTTCCCTCCCTGATTACTTTTTGTTTTTCACTCACTGTTTTATGGGGGGTTAGAGAAATGTCTGTCACAATGACATTGTTGGGATTTCTGATGTAAGAGCCATGGCTAGTTCTCACGGGTCATCATAGATGGTTAGCCGTTGACAAAATAGCTGATGCGGAGATGTATTGTGTTTCTCGAGCTCTGCTAGAGCGCACGCACGCACGCACGCACGCACGCACGCACGCACGCACGCACGCACGCACGCACGCACGCACGCACGCACGCACGCACGCACGCACGCACGCACGCACACACACACACACACACACACACACACACACACACACACACACACACACACACACACACACACACACACACACACACACACACACACACACACACACACACACACACACACACACACACACACACACACACACACACACACACACACACACACACACACACACACACACACACACACACACACACACACACACACACACACACACACACACACACACTTTTGTTTGTTGGGGGAGGGCTGATCAGGGCATTAATTAGCGATTAATTGGTTTTCAAGGCGCTTAACATCTTACGCTTAACGGCAAACGACTGAAGGCGGGGAAAACACAACAGGTCCTTATTGGAGAGGAATAAATGTGCATAAATGTTTGGTGAGTGTACTCACCAAAGTTCAGTTTGTAGTTTTTGAATGTCAGTTATTTACAAAGTAATATAACTCTCCAAATAATCAGTATATTTTCATTACCTAATCTTCATTGTACCGCATCTGTGACAGTGCGCTCGTGCGTGCATGTGTGTGCACGTGTGCGGTCTTAATAACCTACTACGTAAAACCCGTCCAAGCCTGTTTTTTGGTCATGTGGGAAAATACAAAGGTTTATTTTTAACTATTCTACAACAGTGTCCCGCTGACAGTTTGAGAATGAGTTAAAACACTACATGGTCACAATGGAGAGACATAGAGAAGTGACAAAAGGAGGGAGGGACAGTGAGAAACACCTTTTATTTCTAAACTTAAGTGCCGTTAGAAAGTGTTGATCGCTTACTAGATACTTTTTTTGTGTGAAACGTTTTTTTTCCATTTCTAAAAAAAGACAAAAACATTTGGCACAGCATCTGACGCACGCATGGATTTCACAGGATTGAAACGATGAATCCGATCGTCATTCACAAGATTGGGTTCTTCTCGCAGGTTTAAAATATTTTACACGTTGTTTAAATGAGAGCACGCTGCAAAAATTACCTCCTTTCAAATTGTAACGCGTGCATGCTGTTGCGCGGCAACACAACAACTCCTGTTGGCTGCTGCGTTACTGTGGTTTGTGGGAACAAAACGCTGCTTTTCTCCCCAGACTTTGGGATTGGTTCAGTAGGTCTCTCTCTCTCGCTCTCCGTGGGCTAGGTCAGTGATTCTCAAAGTGGGGGTCCATTCCGGGAACCCACCGGGGGTCCCCAAGGAGGTGCCAAGGTGTCCCCAGAAAAATGTGTCCAATGTAGCATCACAATCACTTTAAGAACTTTAAGCACACATTGGCCATTTTAAAACAAATCTCGAAAAAACTTTGAATACATTTTTAAACACAAGTCTTATATGGTGGGTCCCTGGCACAACATATTTTCATATGGTGGTCTGCAGCCAAATACACTTATTTTTATTTTATTTTTTTGGGGGGGGGGTCCTTTGACAAAGTTTGAGAACCACTGTGCTACGTTATGGTGAAGAACTGACCAGTAGTGTTTGACAGTACTCTTTGTGTTCTCTCAGGACAATAGGGATGGGGGGAGGGGGGGGGGGGTAAAACTGGACGTCCAACCACCATCCTCCCCCCCTGTCTGTTAAGTCCACGCCTGGTGACCCTTAACCCCCGCTGTCATTGTCCACCTAAAAATAATAAAATCTGTTCCGGCAAAACGACTGGCTGAGAGACTTCTGTCCTCATTGTTCTTATAGCATGTGTGGCTCTTTCTTCCTCTCTGCCCACTGTCCCAATCAGTGGTGGATAGTTAAGTGCATGCATTTACTCATGTAGTGGAACATTTTAAGATAGGCTACTTTTATTTTAGTTTATAGGCGATAGTAGTCCACTACATCTCAGATATTGTACTTTTTACTCCAACTGCAATACATTGACAGCTTCAGTAACCTTGTAGTATTAGTACATTAAGCGATACATTGTGTATGAATCATAGGTTAATCAAACCTCAAATTCAAATTAGCCTAATAGACCAATTATAATTTAAATTGTGAAACGGGCCATTCTGCAGTATTTTTACGTTTGTAAAGTATATCTTTTGGTGCCAATATGTCTACATTGTGGTATGGCTACTGCTTTTACTTAAAACTCCACCGCTGCTCCTAATATGGAACATCAGCACTAAAGCCTGATGTATACACATTTTGCAGATCTACAAGCTCACATCGCAATGCGCTGTGAACTCGTAGATCTGCTATTTTCATCGCGGGACACCGCTCTGCCACAGAGTATAAATTATTATGCATAAGATTATGCCAAGATTATGCTGGATTCTTCTGGCAGATGGTGCCTGTACGCCTCCCGTGCCACTCGCCCTGGCGACTTTCCATTTCTTAATGAAAGAAAACAAATAAGAATTGGGTTGGTAATGGATCCAGCAGGATTAAGCACTATAATTGTACTAAACACATGCTTAAATTTCAACTGCTCTGGTTCGGGTGCAGAGGTGGAGGTTGAGATTATTTTGGAGTCCTTTCGGTTTTTGGGGGTGGGGGGGTGGGGGGTGTTCACGGCGCATGGGGGATTACTGGCGAGTATTGGATGTCACGTGAGAACAAAGATGACTGAATACAAAGCGTTGGGTTACAACGCAGTTGCACGGTTTTGGTACAGTTTCTTTCTTTTTGTGTGTGTGTTTTTTTTTAGACTGCATAGCAGGTCAAGTTATCTGTCACACGCATGTAGGTCAGAGAGTCACTCTGGGACATGTGAAGCTATGCCCGCAGTCATTTATGAAGGTGTAGGGTTTTCACCCCAGCAACAACAGGAAAAACAAAGGAAAGACGCATTCATCCATTCTTTCGTCGTTTTACTCCCCGCCCCCCCCCCACCCCCACCCCCCCCTGGTTGCGTTGAAAGAGAGACACACAAAAAAAGTTCTCGCCTGTCAATGCTTTGCTCGTCCGAGAGCCGGCGATCATTCCCTGCATGATCAATAAGAAAGAGTCCGACATTTCACTGTGAAACGAGCGACCCCCATCGCCTCGATTTTACACACACACACACACACACACACACACACACACACACACACACCAGGTCTGTAACCCCTCCGGCCCCACCCCCGGTGCTCTTTGACCTATGTGGAGGGCCTGGCTGAGCAAAAACAGTGGTGCTCTCCCCAAGCCCCCGCCCCGGCACCCCCACCCTGGCCCGGCAGCTCCCGTTTCACTCGGCCAATGAAAGAGCCTACTGTAAATAATGGAGGCCAGGCTGACCCTGGCCTTTGTGCGGGCCTGAGACCCCTGCATCCATCCTACTGTAACAGAGCCCACCGCTCACAATAGCCTCTCTCATGGGTCTTATAGGCGGCTGGGGTCTCTCCCCAACGCCCACTCAGAGTAGGATTAGACAAAAAAAATGGGGGGAAAAAAAGAGAAAAAAAGGGCCCCTGTCAGGTTTGTCTGAGGGGGTCAAACCCCACCAACCAGCAGCGACACCACCACCCCACCCAATCACAGAGACACTTTAGCCTTTGTCCCCCCGATGTGAGACTTGGGAGCCGAGCCGAGCAGGAGGGCACGAAGGGGTGCGGGGTGGGAGAGGGGTGTGTGTGTGTGTGTGTGTGTGTGTGTGTGTGTGTGTGTGTGTGTGTGTGTGTGAGAGGGTGTGTGTGTGTGTGTGTGTGTGTGTGAGAGTGAGAGAGAGGGGCCTGGTCTAAATCCTGGTAAAACCATGGGACCGATCACGAATGCAATATCGAACCGATGACTCCCATAAATAGGTGAAGCCCAACGAAACAGGTGGGCTTCCCAGCAAAAGTAGTTAACCACTTTATCCATGTATATGTTGGCTGTTCAAATAGCAGATGTACAAGCTACATCCACTTTATCCATGTATATGTTGGCTGTTCAAATAGCAGATGTACAAGCTACATCATTTTTGAAAACTCTTGAAGATGCTTGAATTTTTTTTTATTGTCTTCTGGGGGTCCCCGACTCCCTGACCCTGGCACAAGCACTTTTCATCAAATGGGGATCCGCAGCCAAATACATATCAATTTGGGAGTCCTTGCTTGGCACGAAAAAATGGACACAAACACATGTTTGTGTGGAGAGAGAGAGAGAGAGAGAGAGAGAGAGAGAGAGAGAGATAGAAAGGAAGGTTTTGGGTCAGAGGCTAAGTGAAATATATCCCCACACTGAGACATGCAAGGCAGAGGATGCAGGAAGCTGAGGGCCAGAGATAACGGGCAGAGACACGGGCGATAAGGACCCAAACACCTGTTAGGGAAGCTCACCGGACCCAGGCTCCCCGCCGCAACACCAAACACACACAGGAGGCTGGCAATAAAACACAGCAACAACTACAAAGTCAAGAAGAACAAGAAGATGCCGGAACACAAACCCCCAGACAGACAATCAATGGCTCTGTTCTCCCCGTCAGAATGTTGTTGAAGGCAGGATGGGGTGGTGAAGGAGTGAAAATAAGGACAGAGGAGGGGAAGCATTATTTTTTAGCCCCCCCCCCCCCCCCTCCGAGGAGAGAAGATTGCTTTTACGGCTTTGCCCAGCTGATGGATGCTCAGACGGCTTCGATGATCACACAGGAGGGGGAACAGTTAGGGGGCTAAGTATCTTGCTCAGCGATAGTTCCGACTTCCGACACGTAGATGGGCAAGGCTGCGGTCGAACCGGTAACCTTGCGTTTCCCCAATGACCTTGTCTCCAACCTCTCAGCTAAGGCTGCCCTGTAAAACCCCTGAGTGTTAATTTAACTCTGTGTACGAATATAATGTATAATACATTCGTACACTCACAGAGCTGCAAATTGATTAATTAACTGTGACGTTTTTACTGTGCTCATGTGTTTTTATGTGTATCAGGGGTTTCGGATGGGTTGGGTAAAAAAAAAAAAAAAAAAAAAAAAAAAAAAAAAAAACAATCCAGTCGTATTTTACACGATGCTTAATGGCGTACGGCGGGAGCCTGCGGCATCATCTGTAAGGTCAGCGGCGAGAGCGAGACGGGAGCAGCCAAAGAAATGATGCTGTTTGAGTCATGACATGTCAGAGCCGACCGCTTCGGTGATCAGTCCAGGAAATGGAATGCCCCCAACCCCCCCCCCCCCCCCCCCCGTCCTCACCACCCCCGCCCCCCCGTCCTCGTCCCCGCTATCCCGCTTCTTCTTGCCCGTTCTCCCCGAGTTCCAAACAGACACAAACACACAGAAAAGCATCATCTGCGACGCGGGGTCCAGAGAGACCTCGCAGGGAAGCTTGACAGCCGGATTGGTAAACAAGAGGCGAAGGATTAATATCTGTGTCGACGGGATGTCGTGAAGTAAGGCCGCTATCAAAATCATTAACAACGTGTCGCTAATCAGCTGGAGAGAGCAGAAGGTAGGAAAGTAAGAAATAAAAAGAAAACTGCAAGACATATACAGTGAATCACTCTACACTAGGCGTGCAACAGTAGATCAAACTAATCGATTTAAATCGATAATTCAGGATTCATTGATAATTTAGTAAAAAATACATTAATTCTTAGAACTACAAGGTTATTATAGTTATTATAGATTTCATATAGCAAAAATATGAAATATGTAGAGCATTTTTTTTATTCTAGTTTATTTTGCTAGCTTTAGTTATAATAATGCCCATTAATAATGGGCAAAATTTTTAATGTAAAACTGTGAAAATACTAAATAGCCGATCTACAAGCTTAAAATGTGTCACAATGCGACACATAGTAGTAAGCTTGTAGATCTGCTATTATTATTGCACGACACTGCAGTGTGTCTGAAGTTTAAAATAATGCTTAAGTGGTTAATCCATTTGTTGAGATGTAATATATATATATATATATATATATATATATATATATACATACATACACACACACACACACACACACACACGTATATTAAACATTTAACTAAATCAGTTTCTTGATTATTCGCTTAATCGACTCAAAAAGGTTATCAACAGAATAATGGGCAAGAAGATAATTGCCAGCTGCAGCCATGAAAACTGCATGAAGACATGCTTTCCTACACGCACTGAGTGCGCATGCAGTTACCTCTTAAGTATTTACACATTGCACACTGCAACTTCTAACCAGGATCCCTATTCAGTACAAAGGCCAAACATTCCAGTGCTACAGGCAGACAAATCTCTCTTCAATTGAATCCAACCCCCACCTCACTCACATGTGGCCTCTAGGAGGGGGCAGGCCTATCCATCATCAGCTCCCTGCCTCGGGTAATCTCTCTGGGCGTCTTCGGTCAGCAAATACATAAATCAATTATGGTTTTAAGCTTTATGCCACGATTTACCCAACTGATCCCTCCTGGATTACAGCAAGGCTTAAAACGCATTGGTCGGCACTAAAGCTCTGTGCCGCCTTGACATTCACCACGGTGCCCGTGCCACCGAGATTCGACCAGGAGAAAGTCATGAAGAGAGAGAGAGAGAGAGAGAGAGAGAGAGAGAGAGAGAGAGAGAGAGAGAGAGAGAGAGAGAGAGAGAGACAGACAGACAGACAGAGACAGAGACACAGACAGACATAGAGAGACAGAGACAGAGAGACAGAGACAGAGAGAGACAGACAGACACAGAGAGACACAGCGAGAGACAGAGAGACACAGACAGACACAGGCAGAGAGAGACAGTCAGAGAGAGACAGAGAGACACAGACAGACACAGGCAGAGAGCGACAGAGAGAGACAGACAGAGACAGAGAGACACAGACAGACAGAGAGAGACAGAGAGGCACACAGAGAGACACAGACAGACACAGACAGAGACAGTGAGAGACAGAGAGAGACAGAGAGACACAGACAGAGACAGAGAGACACAGGCAGAGAGAGACAGAGAGACAAAGACAGACAGAGAGACACAGACAGACTCAGGCAGAGACAGAGAGAGACAGCGAGAGACAGAGAGGCACAGACAGACACAGGCAGAGAGAGACAGACAGAAAGAGACAGAGAGAGACAGCGAGAGAGAGAGGGGAACGCATGGTTTAGGATTCAATATGGGGTGACGTTGATGTTGTTTGTGTTCTGGCACTAAGGACCCAGCACTGTAACCTTCACAGAGCAATGGATCCTTGTCCATCACTGTGGTTCGAATGACACATTTTGACTGTCAGATTATTCAAGGATTCTATTATTCAAAAAATTTCTGAAGATGTGACTTTCTAAAGCCAACACATCATGCATATTTGAATGAATTACAATACAAATATAAAAAAGCAATGCATTAACCGATTAGAAGCAAGGCCATTGTGTTTATCAATTAAACCATAAAAATGCTATATATATTATATTTCACGCTATTACTGGCTTTGCCCCATAGGAAATTGTTGGCTTGCTAACACACAAAAGAGATTAATTGATTTGGGACTACAGCTGATTCTATCCACAGTGGTTGGGGACCTTTAAATAATGTTAAAACGATCCGCTCTGTTGTTGGGACATTTTAAATTCATGCAGGCAGGGAACTGAAATGTTTGGCAGGTTTTCTTTCCAAAAGGAGAAGTCTTGCCCACTTTTCAAACTTTTGTAGGTGTTAATTTGGGACACTGTGCATGGCTTTATAAATACATAAATAGACAGCAGCAGGTGATTGTGCTCGGCACAAACACAAGCCATTTAAAACTTAATAAAGTTAAGTCAGACGGATTCTCGTTTGTGAAAGTGAAAACATCTAGACAAAAAGCATGCCGATAGCCGGGAGTACAACTCATAGTCTAGACTCTAGATTGTAGCTAACCTGTTGGAATGAATCAAATCGGTCCATGCAGAAAATATATATTTATTCAATAATGCATGCCGTATACCACTATACATAATACTATACTATACTACTTATCGTAAATATAGAGCCAAAACCTTACCGAGCTCAAGTCAAACCCTACTTCACACGTGTGTTAACCACTTAAACCCTTTATATGTCATTGTTTGGGGTCCCCCAGGGGGATCTATACTTGGCCTTTTCACTCTATAGGCTACATTTTCACCGAAAATAGCTGGTCTACAAGCTAGCAACATGACACATTGAGAGCTTGTAGATCGGCAGCTTTTTGCCAAATGCCCCCCCCCCCCCCCCCCACCATTATGACATGGCCAGAACAGGGACGCCGGGGTTCACCTGGTTAAGCACTCAGGATGTCTTACCTGAGTGCTCCTTTGTGACAGGTGAAGCTGCTGGTGGTGGTGGCGGGAGGGATTTTTATGACTCTCTTCTTTAGCGTACTATCACTCCATTGGGGCCCCTTGCCAATCTCTGGCCCCCCATTCACCAGGCAACAAAGAGGCTAATTAGAAGCTCTCTCAGTGGAAGCCTGCGGAGGGCTCTGATTTGATACTTCCCAGGGAGGCTAGGGGGCCTCTGTGGCGGCAGCTCACTCTCTCTCACTCAGACACACACACACACACACACACACACACACACACACACACACAAAAACGTGTGAATACACTTGGGCTGGCCCTTTGGCTCGAGCGCGTTGGCTCATTCATTATGGTGGTCTTCTTCGCCTCTCTCTCCCCGCGGTCTGCTGGCGCGTTACAATCAGAGCGGGCCAACCGACACGTCTTCTTTCATGTGGCAGGGACCCCGGCGAGGGGATGCTAATGGGATATCGACGGGATCAGAACCCACGGCGTTCAGGTCCAGGAGAGCGGGAGGCTCTGCTGGGCTGTGCGTGAACTAGAACTAAGACGCTGTTTGGCTTTTAAAGCCCAGATCATTCTTTAATTCAATTGCCTTTTATTTATTTATTTTTTATAAAAAACGCGACAGGTTGATGAATGCATGTACAATACCAAATGCCGTATACATACAAAGTCTAGCCGAGTGAAAAGTCATCAGATCTATTGGGTCAAGCCGCTATTTATCTGCCTCATCCCGCACTGCACTTTTAACTACGCACGCACCTTATGTATAAATCATGATTATGTATTTCACATTGCTCCTATATTGACATCATCCCACTTGCTTTTCTCCCTTTCCACCTTACTTGAACTGCAATGAAGGAGGTTGTACCATAAGATTAATTTCGCACCTGTAATGTACCCACAAAGTTGAATTGAAACGGTGATCCAATCAAAAAAGAAAATAAATTGAAATCCCAGAAAACCTAAAGAGAGAACGCTCTCCCTACCAAATTCCACTACAAAGAATACAGTGCTCAACACCTCTGATCCTGCCAACAGCTCCTGGGAGCGCACAGATGTATATCAGGGGAAGTTGGGGCCGATAACGCATTTGCATGTCACCTGATAACCGACTGTAATTACCACTACACCCCTTCAGCGTGCACGCACACGCACGCACGCGCAGGCACACGCGCACGCGCACACGCTCTCACACGCACGCACACACGCACACCTTACAGTATGTGTTGCCCCCCAGTCCCTCCCAGCTACTCCCTCGTGACCACAGAACCCCCACAGGGACCAGAGATATGGTGGTGTGTGTGAGCGTGTGCGTTTCAGAGCAGCCAGCCCCTGCCAGACGGCATAAGCCCAGGCTCTGTCTGAAGAGCGCTTAACTGTGCCCCTGGTAAGCCACACAGGGGCAGGTGAGGGAGAGGGGCAGCTGCTCTCACCAAAGTTAAGCCTGTCAAAAACCGCCTCTGCTCTGCTCGTCTCAAAGCAGGCACTAATGCCAGATATACTGTAGGTATGGCCATAAGTTGACTTTTTGTATGACTATCGACAATAATGTGAGTCATAACTGCTTTGAACTTGGCATTTCAATTTTGAGCATGTAATTATAGGCAGATATATATTGTTTAATAATCTAAAAGTTCAAGTTCATAGGTGTATTTTATATCGTTCATTAAATCGTAAACCAGGCAAAGGTTTGAAATATTATTAATGGTGATAAAGTAATACTCTATAGGCCCATTCATACGCCAGTTTTAGGTGATAAGGTGATGCACCGAAGACTAAAACATGGTGCCATGGTGCAGTGATAACCGACTTATCGAGTATGAATAGGCCTTATGCCTGCATAGCCACAGACACTCACACACTACCCTCTTATAAGAAACAGCACTTAACCACGTGAAACCTAGCGTCCCTATTCTGGGCATGATGTCATAACTCATAATTGATGAACATAGGCAAACATTTGACAAAAACAGAAGCTCTAGCGATCTTGTAGGTCCGGTTTGGACCTACAAGGTTTTGGTGTAGATGAGGAAGAAAATGAGGGTGACAAGTACAGACCCTTGGGGGATCCCAGTCAAAGTAGTATGTGTGTGTGTGTGTGTACACACACACACACACACACACACACACACACACACACACACACACACACACACACACACACACACACACACACACACCCCCCCCCCCCCCCCCCCCCCCCCCGGTATAGGGTTTAAATGGTTAAAAACATGCTGCAGGTGGGTCGCGTGCCACCTGCCAATGTAGAGAACACCCAATAAAACTGCCTGGCTCTGTACTCACTACCCAGGTGTGTGTGTGTGTGTGTGTGTGTGTGTGTGTGTGTGTGTGTGTGTGTGTGTGCAGTCCGGTTGCACATGATGTAGCCCCCCATGTTAAGTCTTTAATCGATACATCTCCCCATCCTGACAGGGAGGACAGAGCCCAGATCTGAGATCAGAGCGATGGGGCTGTAAATCTTTACGGTTCAACCAGGGCCTTTTAGAGCCTGTCTATAATTGGGCCACAGCCAGCCGGCTTCGGCTCCGTGACCATCGCTGTGGAGCCTGTCCAGCGGCCAATTTCTCAGAGACATGCACAAACAACAACAAAACTGCTGCACCACCACCCGGCGAAGGTAAAGGAGTGTTAAGCGAATAGGCTTTGAGTGAGGCCGTCCTCTGTTGTAGTCTGCGATGGTTGAGGGAGTTCTTGGCAGCAGGTGCCCTTTTTATTCGTGGGGTATGGGGGGGAGGGGGTGCGGGGGGCTACGCTTTCCGAGGAACGGTTGGTTTATTACACACCTACGTGTACAGTACCTGCGAGTGCTCTCTGGGGACACGTTTTTCTCACAGAGTGATTTCAAATGAAGGATAATCCAGTGCCCCCGGAATGGATGCCTTTCTTCTACTACTAGGTCATTTTCGGGAAGAAGAAAAGTCTGGACAGCTTTGACTGTCTGGGCCCACATGAACCAGCCACCCCTTCTATTTCAATATTTCGGAACAGAAATAATATGATGTTCTATATAAAAACTAAGTCACCGGGCCAGACAACTGATGCAACCAAATAAAAGGGAGTGAAATGAGGACACAAGTGTGCACGCGGCGCCCGTGTGCACGCGGCGCAAGTTTGTCCACCGTCGACTGGAGCTCAACACAATATGGGTTTCCGATACTTCTCCAAATTAATCCTATGGTTAGCGGTTGGAGCGGTACTTACAGTGTGAAATGACACCCGTTAACAGCCAATTGCTGATAAATGAGATGGACGTTAAGCTCACGCAGAAATCACTTCTGTGGGTTTTTAACTTAGGGTTGCAACTATTGATTATTTTCTTATTATTCTATCATTTATCGAAGAATTGAGAAGAGTTTTTTGAGGGAAGGGTAACATTTCTATATATCAAATCACCTAAACACTATTGACAACTGTTGTTGCACAACGGTGGCATGCAACAATGCTGCTATTTGTGAACTCATTTGGAAACTTTTCACCTATAATGACATTGCCCAAATTGGAATTGATTATTAACCACTTAAACCCCATTATGGTTGAGCGGAGTCCCTCAGGGATCTATGCTAGTGTCTTGTGTGTTTTTGCTCTACATTTTTGTTGAAAATAGCCGATCTAAAGCTTTCCCTCGGAATATGGATCCTGGGGTTTAAGTGATTAATCCATTTGATTAAAGTATCAAGTATATTTCTTTCTATTCTTTTTTGAGTGGTGCCTCAGCTCCATTACGCAGCTGTGTGTGTCCCTATGTATACATGTCCCTGTGTCTGTCCGAGCACGGAAAGCTGAAACTATTTACAATGTAGGCATTTAGCAGACGCTCTTAATCCAGAGCGACTTAAATTAAGCAAGACCAAAACATGGCAATACATCATATACATAAACTGTGAACTGAGTGGTGAAACTCCGTGTGGGGGTCGCCGGGAGGTCCCTGGAACTTCCAGACCCACAGGGAGCCGGGCCGGTTCCGGTGAGCCGCCCCACATCCCAAACGGTTGAGAAATGACAGTTACCGTGTGGGGGTCCCCAGGGGGTCCCTCTACTGTACTGTACTGTCACACCCAAAATCATGTAATGGCTGTTAAAAACTCAGCTTCCCATCATGCACTGTGCACAGTGTAAAGCTCAACAGCGCCTCTTTGTCACCTGTTGGTACTCTAAACAGACAGACTTGCTTAACCCATTTTGGGGCGGGAACCCCGTTTGTTGTTTTAAGCATTATGTTATACTTTATTGAAAAATAGCAGATCTACAAGCTCGTAGCTCGCCACCGAGTGGTACGCTACGAGCTTGTAGGTCTGCTATTAAGTCTAAAAAAATGACATTTTAAAGAGATTTTTTTTCTTTTCGATGTCAGGCCAAAATGGGTTAAGCCACACCAAGGTGTGGCTTCACCACTCAAAAATAGTCATGAATCATACGTAAGCTAAGCACGTAACAGTGGAATATATCATATAGATCTAAGTTACATAAGTTGAGCCTTTGCATACGCCTGTAAGGTCGTCGGGGCTAGGGCAAGTGCTACGGCAAGTGCTACGGGCCAAGATCGAGTCTGCAACACGGTAACTCTGTCACTTCGACCGTTTCGGATGCGGGAAGGCTCGCCGGAACAGGGCAGAGATTTTTTCCAAAAATAATCAAAGTACAGTACAGACTATAGAAAAGAGTACACAATACATGACAGAGCACAGTACAGTACACTAACTATAACAATACATGTACTTTTTCTGCATGTCTGAGTGCGTTGTGTGTGCGCGTGCACACCGTTATCACCCGAGTGGGGGGGGGGGAAAGCTTTGGGCTTGTCGTATCCGGCGCCCAATCTGCTCTTGGTTTACAGAGGGGGAGTGTGAAGGGGTTATCTGTCCCACTCTGATATGCACAGATAAGGGCCCTTGCCCGCTGTTTAAACACCAGGGGCCCATGGTATTAGAGCACTGTGGCCAGCGACCCCCCTCCTCTCCTTTCACCACAATGGAAGAGCAGGCTGTGGCTGTTACTGCTGCCGAGGGCAGCGTGTGAGCATGTGTCTGGGGGCGTGAGCATGTGTGTGCGCGGCTGTACGCGCACGCGCGTTTGTGTACTTGAATTACTATACTTTTGAGGGCCAAATGCCCCCCATCAGTACAATGTTTTATACTAATTAGATAGTATACAATTAGGAATATTGTATAGGGTTAGCATTATGGCATTTAGAGGTTAGGTTTGGGGGTTGGGGTGTTTATACTTGTCGTGCACTGAAAACAGTAGATCTAACAAGCTCACAATGGGCTGCAATTGTAGTATAACTCAGGCTTTAGGGTTAGTGTTGAGAATGGCACCAGACAGTAGTATACTTAATACTGTGTGTATATATATATATATATATATATATATATATATATATATATATATATACATATATATTAGGGCCGGGACTAATTGCGATTAATTACGATTAATTAACTACAGAAAAATTAATGCATTAAAAACATTAACGCATTTTAATCGCACTATTCTTTTCACCGCGGAACGTTGTCACTGGACAGTTTTCAGACGGACCTGCGCACCAAGTGTCCGTGTCCTCTTCAGACAATAACACCACCAGAAACCGCAGACAGTTCACCAGACTGGGGGAAGCTGCTGAGATCACTTTGCTTGTCCCCGTGGATTGGAAATAGGATTTAAAAGGCTATCCGATGGTAGCGTGGATTACAGCACAGTTGTGTGCAATTATTCAATAAAGGATTATTACCCCTATTACTACAAAAACAATGTTTTATTGCTTAAACTTATGTATTCACTATTCATTGATTCACTAGTATACCAAAATCCATTTGAAAAAATTGCTTTCTCACTGTTCTCGGGTCAAATAATATGCGATTAAAATGCGATTAATCTAGATTAATTAATCGCAAAGCCTCTGATTAATTAGATTTTTTTTTAATCGAGTCCCAGCTCTAATATATATATATACATATATATATATATATATATATATATATACTGTATATATATATATATAATATATATATATGTGTGGGGGGGGGGGGGGGGCATTCCCTCCACTACCACAAAAACTAAATCTGATGGAAGGGCAGAGAGCGGAGGTTGCCATTCATTTACTGCTCTCATTCATCTACCCCTCACACGCGAGTACATCTGCACACAAGCACGCCGGCAGCAATATGAAAAGACAAGGTTAAGGCGTTGATGGTTATCAGAAATCTTTAACGGCTATACGCTGCAAAGCCTTTCTGAAAATAGGTTTATTTATTTTTTTCCTCTTTCACTTATGTGATGTACATTACAGCGAGGGTCAGTCATTTGCATGAGAATGGATGTTTAAGTGAAAGAGATAAACCCAAGGCTAGTTCCCTTGAATTGGATGCTGTGTTTGGAATACCAAGCAGCGAGTCGCCCCCCAACCACCACCCGCCCCACATACACCCACCCTCCAGAGTTAGGCCGGCTTGCATGACGCATTTACTTTCCTAATAATCACTCAGAGCCGTCCCGCATTGATTGTTTTTCGTGGTGCGAGGGTTACTAAAATATTTCTGTAATCCCGTCCCCCTGAAGTGGTGCGGGGACAACACTCAACCTCGGGCTTCCTTTAAGAAATAAATCTAGGGCTTGTCAAACGTGTCCCCGCATGGGCGGAAAGTGAGTGACAGAGGGAAAGTGAAGGAGCTGGGAATAAGAGCAGGACAAATACAAGAAAAAGGGGAAAACAAACTTCTCATGGTGATGGAGCTTTGCTTTTGATTCAGTCAATTGAACTTGTGGCGGCTGCAAAAACAAGGGC
The DNA here is from genome assembly GCF_964188405.1 of Protomyctophum parallelum. Classification (NCBI taxonomy): domain Eukaryota; kingdom Metazoa; phylum Chordata; class Actinopteri; order Myctophiformes; family Myctophidae; genus Protomyctophum; species Protomyctophum parallelum. The sequence continues at coordinate 82,690,746 of NC_139697.1, read as the reverse complement.
GGCCCTTGATTTAACTTTTCTTTTTTTTCCCACTTATAAATCTAACATATCTATACCCGTCTCTGGAGGGCAACTCCAAGGTAGCGCCGCCTGCTAGCAAAACACATCTAGCTGCTCTCCTTCTGTGAACCCCACACACACACACACACACACCCCTCCTTCCACACCACTTGAGGAGCCGATATATTATACAATTCATTCAGTCTGTGTGTTGTTGTTTTTTATGATATAATCCAGGGCACAGAGGAATGAATGGGAGCAGGGTCTAAATTTATACAGGAAGTGAGTACTTTCTGGTGCATTCATTTTATCATGAGTGCGAGAGCACGCACGCACCCAGCCACCCACGCACGCACGCACGCACACACACACACACACACACACACACACACACACACACACACACACCTAACACCAAGGACCTGTGCCACATCTGGAAACAATTAGGCTCATGTTTGACTTGACCTGCTTGCACCAAATGAACTCAGTCTTTTTTTTTCTTCTTTTTTTACGTGTTTGCATTCAGAGACAGCGACGGCCGTGACATGGGGGGCGGCTGGGAGAACGACGTGTAATTAGTGACGAGAAACAAAGCCCCCGTGCGCCATGGGCAGCAGTCTGCTCGAATGAAAACAACTGTAATCACATCAAAAGTGTTAGCAGCTTGGGGTCGGCAGTGGAAAGGTACGAAATTGATATATTACAAATCAGTGGGCCCACATTGGGACTTGTCGAGGACACAGGCATCTGTGTGGATGGTAAGTATGAAATGTAGTGGTGGTGGTGGGGGAGGTGGGGGGGGGTCGGTCAGCGCACCAGCCCCTTTCATGTGCGGCAGGACAGGGCAGACAGTGCATGACGCAACATTTGATTTTTCCACACTTCAGACGTCTGAAACCTGTCAAGACATTTGAAGTACGATATCAAACGGCCGACATCTCGGAGTATCTGCTCATCTAAATTTACCCATTAGTATTCTAAAGGGGAGGGGGGGGGCCGAGGCGAGCAGATCAATGCATGAAACGGTTTGGAAATCTCCTTTGATACGAGATTTCCCAGCCTGGGCAAATTGATGAAATTCTGCATGAAATGCAAGCAACCCCATCTCACACGACCACGGATTCTCAAGCAGAGGCTGCTATAACCTGCTATGACCTCAAAGATGTCCATGATATGTTAACGGCATCCTGTAAGCCACATAAATAACAAAAACATCCATCTGAATATGCCCGAAACGTCTTCATAAAAACCTTGCAGTGAGCAATAAACATGAACACCGCAAACCACTTTCAACCTGATGTCTCAATTTTTGGGCAGGTCATATTTTTTTAAATGTAGCAAAAATAGCAGATCTAGGCAAGCTCACATAGCGTCACGGCGGTGAGCGAACAAGAGGGCATAAGTCGCTGAGCTGTATTATTTTAGAAATCTATACAAATACGCTACTACATCAATAAATAATAATAAAATACCAGTTCAAGCTACTGAAAATAGTGTTTGCATTCTGAAATCTGAATACAGCCGTGAAGGGGGAGAAAAAAACAACCCACATCTAAATAACTTGTTCTACATGAGGAATCACCCAAGGACACTTGTCTCTGGAAAACATGTCATCATTCTGTACTAGTTTTATGTATTTTCTAAAGACAACATCAGGTGACGCCTACGGACTTGTCGGCTAAGGACCCGCTCTTTAAAAAACGGGAGTCAGTGAGTGGTGGGTGTTCAGATCCTCGGGTGAACTTTAACCGGTGCACACTCCCATTGAATTAAGCAAACATTTCAGGCTGCACAGGTGGCGTTCAAGGTGGAGAATGCCAAATGGTCACAAAGCAAAAACAAGACAAAAAAAGAAACCTGACAGAATCAATGAGGTGATGATGAAACAAAGTAAGTTCCAAGAACATATTTACACTACTGTAAATGCTCTCTTTTTTATCAGTTACTGTACCTGCTTCTATTTTAACACGCTCATCTTCCATTGCAGTTTTTTCTTTAACCATGCACGACAATTTACACATATTAGGGATATTTGACATTTCTGACCCATTTCCCTTTCTATCTCTATTCTTTTCCCCATGTATTAAACTGCAAATGATGGTAGCTTGTATAACCTTTTTGCTGCACCACCTGTAAACCTGTGATGTGAAATGTAACATGAAATCCTAGTAGTTCTTTTTTCTTCCATAGTTGTATAAAAGGTTGTGAAACAATAAATGCAGTACTCTACCCCACCCCCGACCTACCCTCACTTGTCTTAGAGCCCAGGTTCGGCACTCATTTCCTGGGCTGGACAGTCTGGTCTGACCATAAAGCTAATATGGGCTGTCCTAGTGACCCCCTGGGAAGGGGGGCGGTCAAAGTGTGTGTGTGTGTGTGTGTGTGTGTGTGTGTGTGTGTGTGTGTGTGTGTGTGTGTGTGTGTGCCCGCGCACCAAGGGTGGCTACTTCTCATTAGCCGTCTCCCCTCCCCTCACAAGGTGTTACTATAGACTTCCAGTCACAAGGGCAAGCCTGGAAGTCATCAGAGGAGCGGACTTCATGATAAATCTACTTGGGTAGGCCTCATTTTTTGAGAGGGAGTATGGTGTGTGTGTATGTGTGTATGTGTGTGTGTATGTATGTGTGTGTGTGTGTGTGTGTGTGTGTGTGTGTGTGTGTGTGTGTGCACGCAATTGTAGGTGAGTGTGCACGTGTGAGTGGGCACAATCGCCCTACAGCAGGACGAATCGCCACAAAGTTCAAGCAAACTCAAAAATCAAGGTTCTGAAATGCCATAGTTCCAAGGTTAAAACCCTAAATGCCATAGTTCCAAGGTTAAAACCCCAGGTCAGAATCAGGCAACCCAACACTGCATGTTCTCCTAACCGAACCCTCTGGGCATGTAAAAATAGCCCAACATTGAGCGGAAATATGCAAACATTCGGGGATAAAATAGCACATGTACAAGCCCACAATGAAATGAGCTTGCAGATCGGCTATTTTCGCATTTTGACATAACAATTAGATAGTTTAAGTTGTGCAATCGCGATAAGATATGGAATGGAATTTGAAAATATATTTCACATGTACGGTATGTACTGTATCAGGTGCTACTTTCTAGCAGTGCAATGGTTTCTCCAGTATTATCCCACACATCAGACGACCAGTGATTTACAAATATCAAAGGCACATCACAAACAAAAACTGTCCAAATAAATTAAACCTAAATTGAATAACTGGGAGAAATTTTAAATCATAAAAAACAGCCTCAAGGAATGAAATGGAAGGGAAGGAAGGGGAATTCTGTTCAGCCTACCTGTGCTGCTCCACGGATTCGTTGTCTGGCAGTTCGGCGCCGCAAACATTGCAGCGTTCGTGCTGGTGCCTGTGCCCGTGGTCTGGCTTCAGGCCCACTCCAGCCAGCTCCCCGAGCTTGCTGAAGAATTCCCTCTGGATGAAGCTCTGTGGCAGGAGTCCCCCGTACGCGCTGAAGTCCATGGACATGGCCAGCGCCGGCGACATGGGCAGCGACGACGCCATGGACGGCTGCACCATGGACATCATGACGTCTTTGTGATTGTGTGGCAGGGCGTACAGGGAGGCCAGGTGTTTCTCCGTCATGCCCGCCATGGCTTCAAGCCCCATCTGACCGAGGTCCGCCTGATGCTGGTCGTCGCGGACGTAGTGCAGTTGGCGGGCGCTGGTGATCACGCTGCTCCGCGTCGGCGTGCCGGGGCCGTCCCGGTTGCGGTCCTCGCCGGCCCGCTCTCCGTTGCTGGAGGCGCTGGACTCCATGTTCTGCGGGTTGTCGTGTCCGTTTCCGCCCACGTCCATCATCTCCGTCTTGATCTCGTGTGGCATCACGTGATGGTGGTGGTGGAGGGAGTTGGCGTGGATTAGGTGCTCGGCCCCGAAGCCCTGCTGGAGCAGGGACTGGCCGATGCTCATCAGGCTGTCTACGGCCGCTTTGGTGGGACTCATAGTGGAGAGGCTGAAAGAGGTGGAGACCGAGGGGCTCTGGTCGACCATGCCGGCGATGCCCGAACCGTGCAGACCGCCAGGCGGGTAGCCGGCGGTCTCTGTGGAATGCTTCTTGGAGTTCTTGCGGTTGCCCTTGCGCTCGTCGTCGTCCTCCGTGCTCGCGTCGTTGGCGTTGCCCTCCGTGTCGTTCTCGTCCGATGACTGAATGGTCTCCAGGATCTTGAGGCATTGCTCCTCCAGGTACTCGATCTCCAGGATCTCCGCCGCGTACAGCAGGTCGTCCAGGTCCTCCACCTTGGCCTGGAGCGTGGCCGTGTAGGCGTACTCCAAAATCTGTTGGAAGGTCTTTGGCGAGAGGAAGTCCAGGGTGTAGTGCTGGCTGCTGCGGTGGAAGAGGATCTCGAACATTTTGCTGGTGCACGCCAGGACCGTCCGGTGGGCGTGGAACTCCTGGCTGTCCACCATGATGACCACGTCGCAGAGGGTCCCGGCCAGACGCATCTGGTTGGCCTTCTGCAGGAGGGCCGTGGGGTGGTTGGGGTTCTGGAGTTGGATCACGCCCATTTTAGTTAAATCCATGATGCCGCTGCGATCCTCCGCGAGGCCAACTCATGAGGCTTGCTTTCCCCGCTCAGCTGTTTATTAGTCCGTTGTCTTTGTAAACAGGAAGTCTATCCTGGAAGAACAGAGAGGAAAAATAAGTCAATGCAAGACAATTCTGACAGTGCTGAAAATGTTGAGTAAGCCTAATAATCTTTACATTTTCAAATACCAACATCATTAGCAACGGTTTGAGGAAAAGCTGTGTAAACATTGTTGGGTGATGAAGAGTCCATAATTTCATTTTAAATAAAATGGTAAGTCTTGGTATATTATATGGCATTTAATTTATTTAATTAAGATGTAACAATGTATCAGAATCAAGAATCAGATCCAATGTCACATAGAAATCAACAGTATGCCAAATCTCTGATCGTAGAGAATGGTTATGAATTTCATACTAAGCAATTCACATTCAAAATGTAGCAGAAAGACTCTAGATTCCAGGGAGAAAATGAACAAAAGAGCTCTTAAGAGACCAATAGACTGCATATATAAAAAACTAAACAAAAAACGAAATGTCCATCCTTCCACATTACTTAAATAACGGCCATATTCTTAATGTGTTCAGTTGATGGGCGGTTAAGTGAACGAGTGGGGTATCTCACTGCACGCCTCACAAAGACATTGTGAAATGAAATGGCATCTCACTCAGTATTCCCATCACAGAGAAGAGCAGAGAGCCGAGGAGGGCTAGAGGAGTGAGTGGCTGCCAGAAATGGTTTGAAAAGAGGACGAGGCAAAAGCAGACACCAACAACACTACATTAAATACAGTACAGCACCAATGAATGTACAGTATAATCTGTCTGCACATGAAGTAACTCCATTACGCAGCTGAACAGGATCAACCTGTAAGCCCTATTTTAGGTGAACTATTTAAAGGGTTTCTAAATACAATGAAGTTCCTGCAACGTATATATCTCTTTAAAGAGGTGAATGGTTAAAGAGAAAGGGAAAAGAAAAGGAGATTATATTACTGGCTGAAGTGGCTTTCCTTTCACAACGTGCAAGTTGATAAACTAGATAAACTAAATTGCCATCCTGGTAAAGTTGACATTAATGCGAATTAACCACAAATCTCATAGATAAACACCTACATTTAACCACAGGAAATGTCAACAATACAGCCAAGTCTGTTCAATTGCATTTGCAGTATAAATGCATCTATATCTCCCTAACGAGAAACAAGTTTTTCAGCTCTCGTTTGCTTTCCGCCACAGGAGAGCACTATAGAAGGGATTTAGACAACCCCCTCCCCAACACACACACACACACACACACACACACACACACACACACACACACACACACACACACACACACACACACACACACACACACACACACACACACACACACACACACACACACACACACACACACACACACACACACACACACACACACACACACACACACACACACACACACACACACACACACACACACACACACACACACACACACACACACACACACACACACACAAAAAGAAAATGTTAAAAGTTCAATGTAAAATGCAATGTTTATTAATGCAACACAAAGAAGTTGGAAGAAATAAGATACCATATTAGGCTAAACTGCAAAGTGGTGGCTATTATTTGCCCTGAGGAGTGCATGCAATAGAAAATAAATACTGTGTTGTCTAGGACATTGGACAGTTGTTTATCTGAGCTAAGCTATATTGATAAAACTACATGTTATCTTACAACTGCCTGAGTGTGTATTTAGCCACACAGTCAGCAAAGGTCATGCATAAAAAGCCCAGCATTATCTTTATAACAGGAATGCCAATTTAGCTGCGATTTATGACCCCGGGGAATTATCAATGCCTGTTGCACGACTACAGTAAGGCTATTACGTTCACTCAACGGGGTGGCTTAACTTCAGTAATACGGTCTGCGTATAAATCGAAAGTTGTTGGTTTAGGATACTTTAGCCTTACGGATCACAGGTTAGCTTTCAAGGCTGCCTGTTGAGGGATATCGGTGCGTCTAGACGGCGCGCTAATATTGGAGAACCGAAGACGGACAAACGGTGCTCTGTACGCAGCAAACGTGTCAAATGTTGCATTATTCTAGGTGGATGCAAGGCGATTTCTTTCGAAAATAACACACGGGATATTGAAAATAGCGCAATCAGCCACAACATTGCCTAATCGAACGGCAGCCTTTATCAATCGGATCACGATTAGTCTTAACAACTGTAGCTGCATGCACCGTCGCGCACCTCTGACTGCAACCCAGACAGTGACAATAAAGAAATAAACACAGACCCGCATGCATCTTCCACACAGGGCTTTGTCCAAACAAACGATGTCCTCCTCCTAACAGGCAGTTGTCCAAGAATAAACGCTCGACTCACTCACTTGTCTCAAGAGGACACGCTAGCTGGGACACGAATTGGGTGCTAAAAAAAAGTAGACGAGACCCGGGGATCCAGCAGCAGCTACCGCTTAGGATTCAGTTCCGTTCCATTTGTGATTAACACTCTGACACAGGTGGTACTGATAAGGGCACGCTTATACATTCTTAGTTATAATTTTACATCATTCTTCTAATCAAACAATTAACAAATTATATCTTCAGCTTGAAAAGCACAGGCAGGAGACAGAAGAGACAGACAGATCAGTCTCGATAACAAATCAATTTGCATTTCATCCGTTGACAATTTCCCACCCCATAATAAACAGAACGCGTGTCATTATTATGGGGATTATTAGCCTATATGTCCGAGAATCGTATATGTTTTGCCTTCTCTTAAATCAATCGAATCCCAGGTTATTACACCTATCGGCTGTATTACACTGTAGGCTACTGATAAGACAAATGGATCTATAATAATAAGGATGGATTCAGTTGAGACTATACTATACTGTCAAATGATGTCACCGTGGATAAATGAGCGACACAAAGTGCGTAGGATATACTGGCAGACTGTGACGGTATAATACAAAGGGTCAGGGCGACATTATTCCAGCCGAAACGGTCAAAAGGCTACAATTTGTCAAATAATAAAGTCACATGGAAAGAGAGAGAGAGACGACAGCGAGCATCATAATAATGCCTGGCTGTCTGGGTCTCGGTACAAGACCAGACCTCACGTCCGCTTCCAGCGATCCCCCGAATACTAAAACAGACGCTTACGTCAATAAGACCGCACATCTATTGCAATAACCCGTGTGTGTGTGTGTGTGTGTGTGTGTGTGTGTGTGTGTGTGTGTGTGTGTGTGTGTGTGCGTGTGCGTGTGCGTGCGCGTTAATAGAAACTTCAACACCTTACAGCAGCACGGACGGGGTTATGCTTATGGCAATATTCCACTCCAGTGCGCATATATGATGTTCAGTTAGTTGCACGCAAAAAAAACTTGCTCGATACTTTTTCACACAACTCCGTGCACACACTGTAAGTTGACATGAGGTTGAAGTGGGGACAGCAGCAGCAGCGGCAGCGGCGGCGGCGGCGGCGCACATTTTTTTTAACAGCAAAATAAATATGTGAAAAAAATGTACAAATGTGAATGAAAGTACATCGAGGAAACATTGATAGACTCGCTGCCGGCTCTCCGGCGTGTGGTCCATATTGGGTGTACTCACCTAAGTTGCACGTTTTTTTAGATTCCGTATGTGTGGATGTAGGGGCTGTACAGCATAGTAGCAGCGCAGTTCGCAGTACCCGCTCTCTCACACACGCTCTCACACACGCACTAAAACTCCTTTCTTCTTTCAGCTTAGCAAATCAACACATTGGTGACGTCAGCCGAGCCGAGCCGAGGCTCTCTCCTGACCGAATCCAAGCTAAACGCTGAGAAAGTGAGACACCTAGGGGGCTGTCTAATGTTAATGTCTGCTGTAGGTCTACAGGACGCCAATTACACTGCCTTGATTCCTACTCAATGCATGCATCATGTGTACTGTTCAACTAGCACTTTCATCAGGACCACTCCTACTACCACTGTCGGCCACCACACTAATTATCATTGAATTAATATAATACTGTGATGACATTATATTGATTGATTGATTAATGGAAAATGTTATTAACAGATTGCAGAATGCGTACAGTACATTCAAATAAAGTAATACACAAACTGCTAAGAGGATAAAACCAGAAAAAGCAGTAAGACCTGTTCACATCATTATTGTAAATAATAATAATAATGTAGCCATTATTAATTATTGAACAACAAACAAATTATAGGGTGCTCCATTGAATGGGTTTGTGAGGGGTAAAAAATATATATCCTAAAAGAACCCCACACGCAATCCCTTTCAACATCTGACATACACAGTTGTTGTCTAAAATCATTAGTTGACGACCCCTCATTTGTAACTTGATAGGCTATTGCGTTTGGGCCTTCGGGCTGCTTGCGACACACTACTGTGTTATGGTGCTGCGGGAGGCTCTTGTGTTTTGGTAGGGCAGCTTACAGGAAGTCCTGCAGTACAGTAGCCAACTAACAGTGTATGTATGTCATGATATATGACCTTAGCTGCCTGACTCAGTGGCGAAACACTTATCTGCATAAGCATATTGATAACCATGATATGATGACTGTCCACTACTACTGTATCACTGTAATTGTGCCAAATTATATGAGATGCATACCAGTACTTGTTCCTGCTCATTCTGATCTTATCTTATGTTTACATAAATAGGAACGTCATAGATCAACAGTTTACAAAGTTCACATTAAAAGAGTAAAGCCATGGAGAAATTCAGCAATGTATGTCACCTGGCATACAGTAGGCTAAAATCAACAGCACTGGAGGGGAAAGTACCTCAGCACAATACCATTTTCAATACTTTATCTACATTACAGGCTCTATTTTCGTCCAACCCTTTATCCCTAAACTACTTTGCCTTTTTCACCGTTTTGAAAAACATTTTTGAATTGTTAAATTAGTCACCATCTACAAGCTCACAACATGTCGATGTAGACTGGCTATTTTAACAATTCAAAAATGTTTTTCAAAATAGTAGAAACAGGCAAAGTAGTTTAGGGATAAGGGGTTTAGCATGGGTGCATCTCAGAGGAAAATGTTGTACTTTTTACTCCACTACAATTATTTGAAAACTTTAGTTTCACATTATTTTGTAGATTTTGGATTATTACAAAACACATACATTAACCATATTAATGGTAATGTATTTTATTGTTCACTTTTGTGTTTTTTGTGGAGACTGTGGATGAAAATTTGAATCACTGCTAAATCTGGTGCATTTATGCTACATTATTGTGTACTGTTAATATACTCTGTTTCATCAAAATAAACAAATACAGTAAAGTAAGCCGTATTTTATACTTTGTTAAAAAATAGCTGATCTATAAAAGCTCACCACATCGCTGTGAACTTGTTGATCTCCTATTTTTGAAATATTGTTATTGTGACTGTAGTTCGCAGTTTAAAAAGAAAACCTGCATTTCCCACCAGTCGGTCGGTCACGCCTCCATATTCCATATGGTCACACCTTGTGACATCACGCCTCCATATATGGTCAAGCCTAGTGACATCACGCCTGCATATATGGTCACACGTAGTTACATCACGCCTCCATATATGGTCACACCTCGTGACATCACACCACCATATATCCCTGCTGTCCGGAGGAAACCTCATAACTCCAAAATGTTCATTTTTCAGGAAATTAAAAATATATATTTTTAAGGAAAACAATAAAACCTTATATTTTTTAAATGATGCAATACTGCCTCATCAAAGTTGGTGTTGTGACATTAGATATTGTCAATTACTTGCATGAGAAGGACACTCCATATGTTGATCCTCCCCACCCGTCCTTCCTCTTCGATGTCTCCCTTTTGACTGATACCAGTCCATTTAAACTCTAGACGGGCCCGCCCCAACCGGCGAAAACTAGAGTTCTCAACAGGCCAGAAAATGAAGGCCCGGCCCTACCTGGGCCCTCATCAAACCCTGTACAGTGTACACTCAAGACACTGCCCCCACTGCCACCCTTAGATCTCCATATATGGATCTGACCTGTTCTGACATTCCATACGTTGATCTGACCTCATCAAACCCTGTACACTCAAGACACGCTCCATATGGCCAGTAGATAATTCATTCCATATGTTGATCTGACCACCCATGCCAATGCGCCAGCTCTCTCGCCCAGCAGTCTGCCGTCGTCACCCAGGCAGATGTGTCGCTTCTTGCCCTCAGGGCGTCGTACTGGTGTGTGTGTGTGTGTGTGTGTGTGTGTGTGTGTGTGTGTGTGTGTGTGTGTGTGTGTGTGTGTGTGTGTGTGTGTGTGTGTGTGTGTGTGTGTGTGTGTGTGTGTGTGTGGTACTTCGGGTAAAAATGTAAATGCAGAACGTATAAAAAGTACTTCTACATTGTAGTATTGCTACTGTACTATTCTTTACAAATGTGAGTATTTCTTCCACCACTGATCAACAGCAACTGGTTGGACAAGTCCAGTAGGTCAACAGAGCTCTGCCGACATCAGTATTTATTATCACATAATAAATACAGATGTCCTGATCTATACTTAAGAATGCCAAGAAAGCCAGTCCGTTATGTCTGAAACACTGACTGCACCCCAAACGTGAAACAAACTACATGACATTTTAAAAGAAAATGACCATATAAATTAACAGTAAACTGAAATGAAACCAGTGGTGGTCATATTTGTACTTGAGTTAGCGTACTGTATTATGTATTCAAAAGTATGCTTTTAATGGGCTATCGTCACAATATTTAAAATTCAGCTTTAAGGACAACTTGACCACTTTTCAACTTATCTTCATATAATTGGTCCTCACTAACAATCATGATAAAATAGCACAATTATTTTCTACTCTGTCTCAGAGGAGGGCTGTGGTCAGTTCAGAAACCTGTCCACCAGTGACATCATCAATGGGGAATACAATCTAATAGAATCTACAAGCTTTCTATTCCTAAATATATATATTTTTAAATGTAAAAAAAATCTGGTGGACGGGATTCTGAACAGCCTTGACTGAGTAAAATAAATGTGCTATTCTATCATGAACATTAGTGAGGACCAATTATATGAATAGTGGTGAAGTGGTCCTTTAAGAGGTTAATTGATTCATAATGTGCTTTTTCAATTCCTAGAAATGTAGTAGAGTCAAAAGTACAATATTTGTCTCTGAAAAAGTAAGTATCCAAAATAGCGAAGTAGTACAGATACTGAAATGTACAGACATTTTCTTAAGCACACTACTCAAGTAAATCTACTTAGTTACTGTCCACCAGTTCCTGAAACCTCATCTCAACTTTCACCAAACATCATCAGTATGCTGCCAAACCAGGCCTTTAGTAGGCCAACAGGTATGGAACTTCACATCAAGAGGAATGCAGTGACACAATTAAAAGCTACAGTATATAAAAATGGAGTCATGGGATGTAACTAGGGGTGGGGTCTGGTCTGGTGTCCCCTGATGTACAGAAGAGCGGTGGGAACCGTTAGATGTATCCGAGCGGGGATCACACAGGGTGCCTCATCACCTTTGAGCTGCATGCGGTACAGGCTGAGCATAATGTTTAGCCATGGATGTAGCCAACGGCACTGCCTTAAATCTTGACCCTAATCCCCCGTTTTAGCAAAGGGAAAGGAAGGCGGGGGGCTAAATTATTAAACCACACCCAAGAACAATGGCAAAAGGTTAACCGCTTTAACCTCAAAGATTTCCCCAAATTTACAGAAATAGTCAGTGCAATTTTTGGTGTTTTTCATACAATGAAGCAGCATAGCAAGGACTTAAGTGGTTTAAAAAAGTCATGCACATGGGTCTCTGTCGGGTGGAAACCTCATGTCCAAAGCTGTTACTTTCCAGAATTAAAATAGCAAAATAGCAGATCGCTTTGCGCCATGTTTCAAGCTCTGTTATTTTTTATACTTACAGTGTGACACTGTACTATGAACAAGTAGGGCATTGATTTATGGAGAGAAAAAAAACGCAGCCTGTGATGTTAGTCATCTATGACCGTTGTTCTCAAAGAGGGGTCCGGTTAACACCAGGGGGTCCTTCAGTGGATTTCAGAGGGTCCCAAGCAAAATCATTGATAACCAAATGGACCCCTGTGGGTCTGTAACTCTGAGAGTTTGGTTCCATTTGGTTACGAATGGAACCAAATGGACCCGTAACATTATCATGGGTTAAAGTTTAACCCATGAGAATGTTTAACCATTAAAGTAACAGAGAAATCTGAGGTCTAAGATATTTAAAATGGTATCAAATGGGGATCCTGCTTTCTTTTTCTACGTCATCTTCCCTGGCATATCTTTTCAAATGGGGGTACATGGGCTAACATCATGTACAGTATATCAATTTGTGGGTGGTTTTGACAACCAGTGATGTCTGGTGTCATACGTCATAGACCTATCCATGACATATGAAACCCAATTTGGAAAAAAGGTATTAAATTAAATATATAAATATAATATATATAATATTATGTGTGTGGGGGGGGAATAAAAAACACATTTTTGAGGTATGTCTGTGGTCTACCAGCAGCATGCACAAAGAATTGTGGACACAGATCGGTTGGGAGATTAGCAGTGGTGGAAAGTAATGAAGTACATTTTACGTAAGTACTGTACTTTAAGTAATTTCTTTAGGTATTTGTACTTTACTTGAGTATTTCCAATTTCCAATAATTCTACTCCACTACATCTCAGAGGCAAATATTGTACTTTTACTGATTATTAACAAAACATACATTAACCACTTCAGCCCTACTGTAGGCTATATAAATTTCAGCCATTTGAAAATAGCCGGTCTACAAGCTCACAATGCGTAGCGATGAGACACATTGTGAGCTTGTAGATCAGCTTTTCAAAAATATGAAAACTTGAAATGGCACATTCTGCATAAGAATACTTTTACTTTTCGTATACTTTAAGTACATTTTGATGCCAATACCTTGGTACTTTTACTCGAGCACATTTTGAATTCCAGACTTACTTGTAACTGAGTAGTTCTATATTGCAGTATTGATACTTTAATTAAATAAAGAAACCTTTTCCAGTTAAATAAAGAGTACTTTTTCCACCACTGGAGATTAGTTGCAAGCACACAGATACAGCCATGCTACTGTGATTAAACATGTTTCTACTATCGGCAATGGAGTCCGAGAGTGACTTGCCATCAGTAGACTCAAATAAAGATACCCTTGCGTTAGCATCCAACGGCAACGATTGGTAATGTAATGTTATCAGTTTGGTGGTGGTGGTGATATGGAATTACCCGACCGTGATATCTCACGTTAATTGCAAGTTTTCCAATTCAAACAGTCAGACTAATTACTGTGATAAGGCCCTAACCTCCACTTAAAGGACAGAGATAATTGGCACAATCAAGAATTATCAACCACAACTTATGTAGCATATTTGTCCGGAGGATCGAGATACTGGCTGGTGAAGTAATTACCAATGTTTAAACGTGTGCGTTAATTTGCTCCTAGAAAACTCTTACTTTGTAGCAGCGTTCAGCTGTGTGTGCTGCTGATTAATGTCATACATTTATAGGTCATTAAGGTTTTCCCTAGCTTTTTAACCCAGTGGTTCTCAAACATCTTCATGGTAAGGAATATGTATTTGGCCACGGACCCCCATCTGAAATTGTTTTGTGCAAGGGACCCCCAGATTAGAAGATTTGTGTTAAAAAACTGAAGACACTTTCAAGATCTTTCAAAAATGTTCCAAAAATACTTAAAATAGCAGATGTACAGGCTCGCAGATCCAGATATCTGTGAGCTTGATGCTGCATTAAACATATTTTGCTGGCGAGGGGGCAAGCCTACTTTGAGAACCAATTTAACCGCTTGAACCCCAGCATCCCTATAGTCCGGGGTAAACAAAAAAGAAATAGGCGATCTACAACTCAGGTCAGCTACAAAGTATAGTATGTGGTGACGGTCAAAAATGTGCTGTTCACTCACAAAGCTCACACAACATATGTCAGGCTATAAAATATGCCCAAAGAAAACTATTGAGATTGAAACCATGGCTGGGGGGGTTATTTCGGTGGAAGTCATGAACACGCTTCGAAATGTGTGCAACAGATTTTTATCGGGGTACACTAAAAACACTTAGGTGGGCAAGTTTAACCGACATGGGAAACCTGGATGATATTCATGCCTTAATGGGGGTTAACATCAACATGGCCATGGCTGACCAGAAACCCCAGCATTGTGTGGGCTGCTGTGTGCAGGCATGGTCCACGGTGGAGATGGAGTGGGGGTAGGTATGCGCCCCACACAGTGGATCTTTGTGAAACTCTGTCCATACAGCCCTGCTGAATGGATTCTTTTTACACTTGTGTAAACCTGGGGGCGTCTCCGGCACCAAGGCCACGCCTCTCTGACCCCTGACCCCCAACTTTGACCTTAGGTTGGATTTGGTTGTGAGCTACTCTTTGCTCGCCATGTGCTCAAGGCTAAGCCCCCCCCCCCCAAATGTCTTTGCTGAGATCTTGGTTTGCCCGCACCTATAAAATATGTATTTGTATTAAGAAATATTACCAAGTCATTCATGATATGTACTATGTACTGTACAGCATGCAAAATCGCTTCCAAATGCTATCCAACAACATCTTGTATCAATACAAACAGATAATTTGATGAATCATACTGTATGCTAAAAGTGGGTTCCGGGGACCGCCAAGGGTCCTTGTGGGATACATATCAAAATACATTTTGGGGGTCTTTGACATGGAAAATGTTTGAGAACCACCGTTGTAAACCGTATGGTTTTTTTTAAGGTGACTCTGCAGGAGGCAATAAGAGGTCTGTCAGTGGGTGAGTGTCCGGGGCCAATCTCGCAAAACGCTGGACCGACAGGCGCCACATTTCTTGCACCTCCACCGACTGTTTTTCACATATACTTTATACCTATTGATATACCCGGCTTGAATTGTTTTGCATTAGCATACAATGCAATCTACATGCTGTCGTTCAGTGCAACACTTAGCAAACAGTGGATTCTCCCTGAACCCTAAATGACCATTGCTTTGTCATGTTTGCCCAGTTGCAGGTTCCCCCGATTGCCTTCAGTCACTGTCTAATCTCAAAGAATGGCCTTAGCTAGTTCAGGTTAATGGGTGAAATGGCCATGTTGACCTAGGTGTTTTATTTACCAAGTGCTTATTTACTTCTCCATTCCTAAGCCTTCACCTGCACGCTTAGAGGACAAACTACAGCGGCGGAGAGGAGCGCCTGGATCAATACTCCTCTTGTCTCGTCAGACCAGCAGAATGGCAGCCCGACAAACCGGGTTTGTGTGGTCAGTCTCAGGTGAAGAGTGCCTTGACCTCATAGCTCTGTGGCAATCACTTCTCAGCTAGGCACTTATAAGCGCAAAGACAATGAATTAGCGATTATCTGAGGGTTGTGTGTGGTTTCACGTAGACTCTGAATGGCCCACATACCAGAATAACATAGTAAGTAAAGACTTAATGTCTAAGTCAATGCATGATGGGAAAGCTTTTATATTAAACTACCATACAATCTGCAGTGTTAAGCCATATTTTAGACATCATTGTTGGTGTCGAATGGTGAAAATAGCCGATTTGCAAGCTCAATGCCTCACTGTGTGAGGCATTGTGAGTTGTATCGCGAGGCGGTGTGAGATTGTACAGTAGATTCAACATTTTAGAAACATTTTTAACACGATTTTATCCTATAAATATACAGAGTTTGTGAAAATGGGATTTGCCTGTGTACTTAGAACTATCTAAGAGTTTCCTATTACTTACAGTATATGCATGGATCGGTGATTCGGATCCAAATAATGAAAGTGCTCTTGCGATTTATAGACCAGTCCTTTAGGAACCACGGGAGATGGCACACAGCTTCTGCACTGGTCGCCGTGGTCGGAGACATTGTTTTTGTGCATGCTTCAAGTGGACTCTCAACTCTTCCCATTAGTTACAGTGATGTGCCACAAATATGTACGGACAGATACTCAATAACATAGCCTTGCATGGCAGGCCTTACATAGTCCACGAAGACACAAACATGGTTCTCTGTGTGCGTGTGTGAGTGCATGGTTTTATCCTGGCTATTGGCGTGTGCATATTCTCTTTCAACAGTCACGTATTCAGAAAAGAAATAATCAAATAAAAAACAACCTCAAGATGAACGATGTTAGCCCAGAGGAAGGACATCACAAATTAGCTCATCTACAAGCTCCCAACACGTCACGCTTACTGATTGGCAGTGGTGGACAGTAACTCGAGTACTGTACTTCAAGTACATCAAGTGTCTGTCAATTACTTGCATATTTCACATTTTTGGTTACTGCACTTGTGACATCCACTCCACTACATTTGAAAGACAAATGTTGTTCTTTTGACTCTTTGACTACATTTCTAGGACAGGAAAAAGTTATTATGAATTTAACCACATATTTCAAATATAGTGAAAACAGCAGATCTATACTAGCTGACAATGTGTCGTATCGCAACATGTTGTGAGCTTGTAGATCTGTTGTGTTCATTGTTCACTAATTGTTTGACCATTTCTGGAAAATAATTTTCTGCAATATAGCAATGCATCGATATAAAAAGAAAAACTATTTAGTAATTAGCACTTTTTTAAAGCAGTATTTTTAAAAGTAACTACTCCAGTACTTAAATTCAAGTACAGATTTGACACAACAACATACAGTATCCATCTATACTTATAAGACTTATACGTACTCAAATACTGAGGTTGAGTACTTTGTCCACCACTGCTGATCAGCTATTTTTGGCTTGCGACAGTGTTGTGTGGCGAAGTACAGACCGGTCTAGACTCTTTATCTCGACCAGATCAAAGCTGCAAGGGAAAAGGGAAAAGGGAGAAGTGAGGCACTTTCTGCAACACATTTCAATTAGCTGCCGTTTTGCCATGGCTTTTATATCAACCCATATACAATATGAGTGACAATGTATTAATTCCCTGTCCCCTGATTCTGGATCTGGACTCTTGACACAAAGAAGCGCAGACAGACACAAAAACTCCCACAAGCATTGTGGCAGGATGATTTTCTCATCAATAATGAATACATTTCAGCCCATTTGAACACTTAACCAGCGTTAGCTGAGCTCCTCGCCTGTCTTGAGCGAAGGCGCTCGGAGGGAGAGAACCTAAAGTTACGTGCTTCTAAGAAGGGATCAGTTCTTTCCCATGCCCTATAGAGTCCTCTGTGATGTACAGTCTGAAGCTGAGGCAAGCTATCGACCGAGCATGAGACAGATTTTTACTGTACATGCCTCAGGGTCTTTCCTGAGGGAACCTATTCACAGCCTGTGGGAAGTACGGAACTTGGAGTGTTGAACAAAGAGAGTGTTTTGATGGGTGTACCGAGTTAAAAACAGCTAAACATTTTGGGCACAGACAACCACAAAGCAGCTCTGGATAAGTCCTTGGAAGAACAACACATTTTAAGCTGAACTATGGTAATGACTCCATTCGAAGAAATGTCTTCAATACATGCAGTTGATCTAGCCATATGTAGAGATAGTGTTTCAACAGGTTTTGCTGCAACATCAAATTATAGGATCATAAAACATTAGGCATATATAGCCGTTGGTAAATAGTAAAATTGCATTTGTGTCCAAGGTGGCATGACATGCCTCAGGTTATGGAGTAGTTACACACCTTGCACATAGCTTCCGGCAACCAACTGTAACCATTTGAGTTACAAGTTAGTTACCATGGAAATTGGCTGTCCGGGGTCATAAAACAAGTGCAAATATTAACTGATCGACTTTAGTGTAGGAGTTCCAGCCTGGGTTTTGAGACCATTTCTTATCTCAAAGCCCTAATAAGAGCCAAGTGAAGGAATTATTTTTGTAGCAATGAAGTTGTTAAGAATTTCTGGCTACTGCATTTGTTGCAATTTCTTGCTTCATAGTTTAGTTTTACAGTTTGTCATTATCGCTAATGACATTAGATAATAATTGTTGTCTCCGTCAGGTGTCACTCTTCAGAAACAAACGCGTTGTTTTGCACCGTGTTACAAAAAAACCAAAAAGTATGGAGATAAGAGGTTTCTGCCCGACAGCAACAATATGTACCGTTACTGTAATATTATATTATTATATTATATTTTATGTCCTAAACCCTGGCCATGCTGTCTACATCTCAGAGACACTCAGTGGCAACTGAATAGACTGAAGCTGAATGATCATTAAAGATGGGGTGCCCTAGTGTTGTACTGTATGTGTCTATCTATGGAGTTAACATTACTCTAATAGACCCCCAGGTGTGGTTATAATAATGGAGTCAAAAGGGCCAATCGAAATCCACCGCTTTAGTGGCACACTAAAATCAGTCCCTCCCCTTATCATGCAATGACAACAACAACAACAGCAGGCACAGCTTAAGTTCAGGTGGATGGTGCTATGGTGAAAAGGTGTACATAATAAACTGGTGGGTGTGGCCACATCAAAATGAACTATCTGTACACTTTGAAACAAATCTTCCTCCTAGTATCTAGTAGAATAGATCATAATACCTGATGATCATGTTTTTTGTTGTGGGGGGGGTCACAGTACTGTCTTTAATTATTTCCTCCAGATCACTGGCCGTGTGAGCTGCAATCAGCTACTTGTGTGGACGTTTAAGGCTATGTGATATTTAAAAGAAGGAGGGAACATCATGATAAGAGATCTTTGGAGGTCTAGCATTCTATAGCTGAGAAGAGAATGTTAAGAGGAAGGCGACACACACACACACACACACACACACACACACACACACACACACACACACACACACACACACACACACACACACACACACACACACACACACACACACACACACACACACACACACACACACACACACACACACACTCCTCTCTCTGCATTCTCCTTAATATCTTCTTTTTTTTTAGACAAGATTGCCCAGAGCTGGTGTACTGTAGGTTAAGTAACAGCCCTGTGTCCTTCAATTAATCTGGAGAAGGCAAGGGTAGTGGGTTTCTGGCACAACTTCACCTACTTCCAAGGTGCACGGAGAAGAGGGAAACAAGTCAGTCTAAAAGAGGTCAAAACTCCAGCAACACTTATAGTATATGGAACACATGTTCTATTACAATTGCAGCGATCACTGGGACCTGTAGGTGTGCAGTGTGCAACAACCTTCCTCCTACTATCCTACCGCCTTCCTCCTACTATGTAAATAGTAAAGTAAGAGTAGAAAACTGTCGTGCAACATCAATTGAAGCAATCAAAAAAGACGGGTGCCTTTCAGGAGATGGGAAAAACAAATCTGCGGTGCATTCCAATGGATTCAATGTACCGTAGTTATAATTTAATCACAAGCTCTTGTTAATGTGGTTGAATATTTATAATATTTATTAACCACTTTTCCTTTCATTTTCAAACGTCTTTTCAAAAATAGCAAAACTAACAGATCTATAAGCTCACAGCACCTCGAGAAGTGAAGCATTCATTGCGAGCATCTTTTGATGAATTAAACATGGTGGACCCTGTTGTAAACAAGTGTAATGCTTAATTGGGTCGTCCACTCACAGTTAACAGTCTTTGTATTGAGTTTGTGCTTGAAATGTACTGTAATTCTGCAAACTGTTAATAAATATTTAAATCAATCAAAAAAATCTGCAATTTTTGCAGCACACTGTTGTACAATGAACTGTTGTACAACAGAAACAAGAATGACTCGGTCATAATTGCCAGCTGCAACAAGCTCTCGTTTATGAACATCTATAATCAGTATCAGTTTGTGTGCCGGAGCCTCTGCCGGCGTTCAGAGTATGCAGCCAATACGGCTTCACGTTGCAGCGTTCAGATTCTGAACAGCCTAGAGGCAGCCAATGAGGAAAAAGTGTCTAGTACGGCCGCTAGTAGAGGTAGTACTAGACAGCTGCTGAAAAAACATAAGAAGTTGTAACGTGGTGATATGCGGTTTCTGCCCGACAACACCAATGTTTAGCATTGCCTTAGCTGACTTCCAGTTGCTGCCCTGAAGCCAATTCAAACCGGTGGTCACAATAACCTGCAAGGCCATTTACCTAGGACATGATCCAGCCCTACACCCCCGGCCTTCCCACACACTTGGATCAGCTAACACAGGACATGTGCCCCTCCCACCCTTTCCTAAAAACATGCATACTACAATTTTATGCATCCCTTTAATTTTTGTTTCCTACATTTAGTTTTTATTAATAATTATTAAAAAAAGAAATATGAATTCAAAACAAATTAGATGATTTCTTTCAGTAATTTCAGGAAGAAATCAAAGACAAATGTAAGAAATTCCATAAATTAGAAAACAAATGTTTTAGCAGTAGTGAAAATAGCAGGGAGATATCAAATGTCTCTTTTGGGTCACGGTTTTGGGAACCACAGTCCTATAGCCTCTTGTCCCTCCTGGCTCATATACGCTGTGGAACGACCTCCCTCGTACAAACCCTGTACAGTCAAGACACTGCCCAAGATGCCAGATCTCCATATATAGAGTTGACCTGTTCTGACTTTCCATGTGTTGATCTGACCTCATCAAACCCTATACACTCAAGACACGCTCCATATATGGCCAGCACAGAATTCATTCCATATTGTTGATCTGACCCCCCCATGCCAAAGCGCCAGTGCTCGCCCAGCAGTCTGCTGTCATAATAAAATACAAAGTTTACAAACTAATCGCATGCTTTTCTGTGTTGCTAAAGATGCTTACAAACCTAATAACTAACGAATAAATGTATTAAACAGTTAAGAGAAATAGTACAGATTAAACATAGTACAGAGTAAGCACCTCTCCCTCCCGCTCCACTTTTACACATGGTCCACATCATAGGGATGAATCTCTGGCTAATTAGGTTTGCGGGTCGGCCTGCCTTTCTTCACGGATGTCTGAACCTCTTTTCACAGCAGCCTTGGACACCCTGCCTGGTGAGGTAAGGAACTAACGCTAAAACCCCCTTTAAAGACGCTGGTCTCTCGCTGTTTCCATTCAGGCCAGAACTTATAAAAAGAAATGTCTTTCATCTTTCTAACTTGGGACCGCCTCATTCAAACACCAAATGAACAGGACTCAAGCCATCGTAAATATCAACAATTGCGTCATTGACCACTTAAGCCCTATATACTTCTGCAGAATGGCAAATAGCCGATATCCAAGCTTACACCGATTACAAATCTGCTATTTTGGTTATCTGGGAAGAAGAATATACCGTATTGTGTGTGTGTGTGTGTGTGTGTGTGTGTGTGTGTGTGTGAATATATATATATATATATATATATATATATATATATATATATAGAGAGAGAGAGAGAGTTTACATTTTCTTGGTAATCTTATGACACTTTGGAAAAGTATTTGCCCACTTTCAACCTACCGTATAATGACATCACAAAATAGGTAGGCCATGTTGAAAGTGGTACAATAAACAATAGTGTGTGTGTGTGTGTGTGTGTGTGTGTGTGTGTGTGTGTGTGTGTGTGTGTGTGTGTGTGTGTGTGTGTGTGTGTGTGTGTGTGTGTGTGTGTGTGTGTGTGAGAATGACCCTGGTCTCTAAAAATAACATTATACCCCCCTTCCTAGTGGGACAATGGGGAGTCAGTGGGAGGTTTGAATTGTGTGCACTGCTTTTGTATGTGTGGATCAATGTTTGCTGATCATGTGATGACACATTGTGACGTGGTCCTGACTTGTGCCTATAGTGGAACAGAATGCATTAGGAATACATCCTGTTCTAATGTAAAAAACAAACAAAGCACTAAGGAGGGTGTATCGCATCCCAATCTACATTTTTTTATAGTCTATATTTAACTATAAAACATCACATAGCTGTAATCATACAAACTCTATTATCTAATTATATCTAACATATCTATTATGGGCATGCCATACACAAAACTGATCATTACAATTTGGGACATCCTTCAAGGTTCAAGTGGTCAAATAAAATTATTCACACAAAGAAAATGAAACCATTTGGCCCTGTTGGAGGACATGGTGTTGTGTTCTCTTGGACACAAAGACACATGGAGCATGCATGCACACTCACTCACACACTGGAATGGGGGATCTATATATCGAGCCAATTTCTTTTTCACACAGTTCATAAAAACAGAGAAACGCGTCCCTCTCCTTCACCTCTACCCATCCCCTCACTCCCATTCCCCCCACACAATCATACGCGCTGCATGCATGCACATGTACACACACACACATCGGGGTATAGGAACCCAACTGTTCCAAGCGCAGCAGAACTCCACTCAACACTGTACCCCCTCCCATCACTCTCTCTCTTTCTCTCTCGTTTTAAGTTTGCACTGAGCAGACGGCAAGTCGTACACAACACATTGCATTTGTTGGGGGATTGTTCACAAAATAAACTCAAAATAAACTCAACGTGGTAAACTACTGTCAGTTGTAACTCTGAGGTAATGTAACACCCAAATGGACCCTTGTTACGGGTCCATTTGGTTCCATATGTGCCAACTCTGAGTTAAATGTGACGTGCATGTTTCCCTTTTTGTGCATATTGTTGTTATCATTTACAAAATACACGCTTTGGCAGAACTCAAACTTGCGTTTCCCTTTCTTTCGTTCTTTTTGTGGTGAGCAAAGGCCGTCCCCTCCATAGTACTTAACCACTGGACCGATGGCAAACGACAAAGTAATCATATTACAGTGAGCCTGAGAAAAAGAGAGACTTCCAACCGCAGCGGACAAAGAGCTAATCCTTAAAACCCACCACTGCCCCCACTTGGACCCCCTCCGTTTCTTCAATAACGTCTGTCCACCCGTCTGCCAAACATCACCATAACCACCTTCAACCTGGCCAGTAAAAAAAAAATAAGTTTAACATTTTTCCAAAATGCCCGACAGCGAGTCCCCGGTTCGACAATTTCTGCACGTCACTCTCCCTGTTTCCTCTCTCTCTCTACACAACACCCGTCAATTAAAGGCCCAGAAAAGACCCAAAACAGTTAAAATAGCAGATCTACAAGTTCACAACGCGTTGTAGATGGGGATGGGCCATTTCCAATACTTTTGCATGACACTTACATACGACAGTATAAAATAAGGCTTACATAACTAGAGTTCTCAACAGGCCCGAAAATGAAGGCCCAGCCCTCATCAAACCCTGTACACTCAAGAGAATGTCCCCGCTACCACCCTTAGATCTCCATATATGGAGCTGACCTGTTCTGACATTCCATATGTTGATCTGACCTCATCAAACCCTGTACACTCAAGACATGCTCCTTATATGGCCAGTACATAAATCATTCCATGTTGATCTGACCCCCCATGCCAAAGCGCCAGTGCTCGCCCAGCAGTCTGCTGTCAACGAGTCGGATGCGTGCACGCGACCTTGCCCTTTTACCGTTGGCTCTCTACCAAAGTCTCAAAGCATATCCTCCTCATTAATGCCCCTCATTTGCATAAAATAGAGTAAAACTTACAATAGGGAACTAATGACTCATACTCCCAAAACAGATAGGACTGTAATTATGTAATCTTATACGATGTACAGCGTTGATTTTCCTGCACTAATGAATGGGAGAGTTGCTGTCGGAGTATTCTGAATATCGTTGCTGCCGGGTGGAAACCTATTATGTCCAAAAAAATAGCCTATATTCTACAAGCTCAAAACGTGTTACAATGCGGCGCATTTTGAGCTTGTAGATTGACTATTTTCGCCACTTTTGTGCAACACTGTAGTATTTAGTTTAGTTTAGTTTATTTGATCATCTTCACAGTTACAAAACAGCTTAGTTGTTAACACACGTTTACATAACAAAAAGGAACTGGAGGTGATCAAAAGGAATTGGCTGAAGCTGAAAGCTTATACATGCCTATCCTATAAACATCAAAATAAAATTTACAATAAACAATCCAAACAGATGAATTACAGCATTAAAGGTAGGGTAAGTGATTGCTATAGACATATCTATTAAACAAAAATAATCAAATTCCAGGTCAGGATACCAATTATATCCATTCAGGATAGAGAACACAGTCAGGATACAGATTAAACAAATGGAATTGTAAGTGATTACACAAAGAAATGAGCAGACAAAATTGGAACACTATACCTGAAAATTATTAGTAATTATTTAGTTAAAAGTATTAGTTAAAAGAGCTGGAGAGACAGGGAGACCCCTGTTACTGAACAAACACTCTATAGCAATGATTACTATCAGAATATAGTCTTTTAACCTTTTAACAAAAACCTTTTCACTTACCCTACCTTAAAAAATATATATATTTAAAAAGTTGAAATATGGAGATAAGAGGTTTCGGCCCTACAGCAACGACAAATTTCAAACAGAAAATGTACAGTGAGTCATAGAAAATCATTGTGGATAATTACAATTTCCACTTTTCTTTTTCTATTTGTCGCCCCCGCTGTATGTTATTGTGACATCACTGATAACAATGTGTAGCTACAAATAACCTAATAATACCTTCCACTATGCATGATATCACATTTAAATGATGGTAGTCAAGTGTACAATCATTTTAAGATTTAAGACAAATATTAGCCAAAGTCTGCAAATAGTTATGATGACTCCAGGACTACTCAGGCCTAACTCTCATGCAGCTTATTTTCCCTCGAAAAGTGACATAATGATAAGCCAACATTGATATATCATGCACATAATCTGCACATAATTGATACATTGGAGACTGCAGTTGAATAGCAGAGGTCATAATCCTTTGAGAATAGACTACCGTAATTTCCGGACTATAAGCCACACTTTTTTACCCATGATTTGAACCCTGCGGCTTATACAACGGTGCGGCTTATCTATGGATTTTTACAGCTAAAGCAGAGCCATCTAAGGCTCTGAGCTAACGTAACGGCCACTAGGGGGCCTTCTAAATCTATCTATGGCCGGTCCATGCATGCAGGCTCTTTGCAGCTGCCGTTCTGATTGGCCAAAATTCACAATAGCTGTTGTCAAAGTTACAAGTCTACACTGCCTCACGGATGGACGCCTTGTGAGCTTGTAGATCTGCTATTTTCGTTGTGCAAGACGTTTCTACGGAGCAGCATAGCATTAGCATGTTACGTTACTTTGGAATGGATTTATATATTATAGGCACGGAGGAGAGGCCAGCGCTGTTTGAAAAACGATGGGATGTTATTCATTCAATTCATAGTTTCAAAGTTACAACCACAGTTCCTTTGGTCTTTATAATGGCTAGGTTATTTAATATTACATGCTAGGCTTGCTAGCTAGCAGGCTACATTTGGGCAGAGTGAGGAGGGACTGTGTCTTGAATGCTGCCACTGCAGCCCACACGAGTGATGAATGGATTAGTAGGTTGGAGAAGTAGTCGATCTCTATACTAAAATTAAGAAAGAATAGGGATTTTCCCTAAATTTGGCTGGTGCGGCTTATATTCAGGTGCGCCTTATAGTCCGGAAATTACGGTAGTCACAATCAGTATGACTGCATTGTTTGGCAAATGTGTGGACAAATTACTCAATCCTAGTCAAATTATAGATACTCCTGGTCAAATATGACTCAACTACAAGTGAAAGTTGCTCTGTCAAATTTGAACCTGAGTTAAAGAACTATAGTACTTTAGTATTCAATAGTACAGTACATGTTTTTGCCAGGCTGGCCTACATTTGCACGCACCACTACTGACGACTGTAAAGCCGACTCTAAACACGACCTAGTCATGATTGGCTGCCTCCTAGAGACCTAGTCATGATTGGCCGCCTAGTCATGGCTGCCTCCTAAACCAATGGGAAAAAAACATACTCTGAACGATGCAACGTGGAGTGAGTGGCAACAGCAGCTAATGTTATGAGCTTACTGGAGCTAAGGCAAAGCAATAACAAAACAGTGAGTGAACAAAAAAAAAAGAACGTCAGAAATGAACAAAAACAGCCACTACAAGAGCTTGCTGTACCTGGCAGTTATGACCGAGTCATTTTCTTGTTTTTTTAATACTTTCACAAAATGACAAATTACAAAAGTCCATTTTCTATGCATTGCTGTATTGTCCCCCCCACCCTGCCCCAATTCAAAGATTTACCAGAATATGCAAAGCGTTGTGAGTTTGTAGATCTGCCATTTTCACTATATGAAATTGGGCTAAAGTGGTCATAAAGTCAGTGAGTCAAGTGCTTTTGAGTCAAAAGTACAATATCTGTCTCCTGTATGAGTATAATAAAAATGCTTTAAATGTATCCAAAAATGAAAATACTCAGGTAAAGTACAGATACAACCTCTTTGCTTTAAATATAGTACTTGGGTAAATGGCATTTCTAGTGTGTCCGCCACCTCTTTGCAGACAGCATGATAATATGCCAGCCATTCAGTCAGGCAGAAAACCTTTACTTATACTTCATCATAGAAGAGTGTCGCACAGAACTAGTGAAAAATAGCAGATCTGCAAGCTCAAAAATTCACGTTTCACACAACCATGTGTGAAAAATCACGTTCTAGCTTGTGAGCTCGCAGATCGGCCATTCCTTTTCATTGCCATTTTTCCTTCTGGTCTATAGCAACTGGTGTTCAGCATTAGAAATGTTTTATATTTTCATGGCAATAGGTTGCATTGCATAATTAATTGAATAATGATTTTGGCGGAAGTACCGTTCAAGGAAATTAATGCTTTACAAATCAGTTTACAAGTGTCGTGATTGGTCGGAAAAATATCGTATCAGGGGGGGTATTTACCCCCGATACGATATAACATCTGACCGATGTTCCGGACCAACACTTCCGCCAATAGCGTTAAGTTGTGACCAGGCTTTTCTCTTCGCAGATGAGTTAAGGCTGGGACCGAGGCTAGGAGATCCATGATATCATAACAGTGACTGACGTCATAGACCCCCCCAGTACTTCACTAAGTACTCTGACAATGGTTATAACTGTACAACAGGTATTTGCATCACTGGAGGGGAATGCATTACCAACGGGCATTATCATCTCCTTCCAGTAGCAATAATCTTACTTTCCAATTTTATAGGGACAATTTTGTCCTCTCCTCGACACCAAAACGTAAACATCTACAGACATCACATGCTGGAGTGCCACTCATTCAAGCACTTGCGTCATATACGCTGAACCCTTGACCGATTTTCACTCGGTTTGGTTTGTCAGAAATGTAGGCATCATCATGTAGTTCTGATATATATTATACGTAGTTGAATGAAAAAACATGTGGGTTTCCAAAGCACTGTCGGTGGAAACCTCATTATGTGCAAAACCTACTTTTCCGCAGTGGTGTAAAGTAACTAAGTTACATTTACTTAAGTACTGTACAATTTTGAAGAATTTGCACTTTACTTGAATATTTCCAATTTCCAATACTTTTACATCTCAGATCCGAAATATTGTACTGTTATTTTTTATTTTGATTATTATTACAAAACATAAATTAACCACTTCAGCCCTATACAGTATATGCCTAGTATATATATATATATATATATATATATATATGCCTACATTTCGGCCATTTGAAAATTGATGATCTGCAAGCTCACAATGAGTCACTTTTACTCAAGTACTATTAAAATCCCGGACTTTTACTTGTAATGGATTATTTCTATATTGCAATATTGATACTCAAGTAAAACATTTGAGTACTTTTTCCACCACTGCCTTTCAGGGTTCAACTTCAAAAGTAGAAGATCTACAACTTCAAAAGGCACCGCTTGTGGATCTTTTGTGTGACACTGTAGAATGATCAGTACGGCACAAAGAAAATAAAACTAAAAGGTAGAATGTGGAGATAGGCAGACAGTGACGATATAGATAGCATTGGCAAATATGGTTATAAAACAGAAGAAAGTTTTAGTCTCATATACTTCTATACAACTCCTACATAATATGGGGGTGGCGTTGATGGTAGTTCAATGAGGCATGCCGTACCTACCTATTTATGTATTTGCACGCAACACCCTAACCCTATGTCTTATGTATGTATTTATGTATTGTTAATGTTAATGCACACTGGCAGGCATATTGTTAATTTCATTAGCTGCATTGGTGTTTGTTTACATCACTAGGCTAGTCTTATGTGAATAAAAATGAGAACACATTGGGGCTTTGAGTCCGTTTCCATCTAAAAGTGACCTGGAATTAATTTATTTTTATCACTGAGCCAATAATAGAGTCTGCCTGCTTGATCAGGGGAGAAATTGAATACATTTATGTCAAAGCAGAACTAAAGGGATTGTATCAAAGACCATGTCTAACCTAGGATCTAAAAGTCTCAATAGGAGAGCAGGGATACCAAATACAAAAACCTCAAAAGTTATATTGTAGTAAAATATTTGAGCGTACAGATTGGACAAAATTACAGTATTCCCAAAAAGTTGCACAATACCGCTTTAAGCCCCATTTAAAAAATAGCCAAATTGCTAATGTACATGCTCACTGTGTCATGATGCTATGCGTGTTGAGCTTGTATATAAAAGGGATTCTTGCTATTGTTTTAAAGGTTTTGCCTATGACATGCCCAACATAGGCACCAGATTGAATGTGCTTAATCTCACTGCAATTTCTTTCACCAGCTAGAATGTAGCCATTCCAATGAGAGAATGCCCTGTATGTCTATTCATCAGCCATCAGGTCATAGGTTCTCCCCACCTACAGTATTACTGACAGATGTAGAATCATGTAAGGCAGTAAAGGCACCAATTTTTTTTCTCATGAGGGTCGGTCCACTATACCTGGCCACACATATTGTAATAGCATACTATACAAAGTAGGCCTATACATATACATTTTACTGTACATGAAAAGGTTTGAGAATTGAGATAATAATTCACTATAGGCTACCAATGAGTTTCTGAAACTCTTCCCAGCAAAACGAGCATTAATTGTCTCCAACTGTATGCCTACTGCTTTTAAGTGAAACAAGAGTCAATTCCGTGGAGACGCCTGCAGTCAATGTCATCAAAATCAATCAATCGGCCAGGCTGAGGAAAGCACAGCACTCACTCACCAGGGAGACTCCATGCCCAGCAGCTTACATTGGACCTCTGAAGTCTGAACAGTACACCACAGCACACTGAAGCCACAGAGGAGCCGAGAGCTCAACCTCAAACAAGCCAGGCTAATTTGGAAGCTGCAAGAGATAATACACGATACACAGAAGTTAACAAAAATAATGCTCAAAAATGATTATCCTGCTTCCTCAGACATACATGGCCACTTTACTTACCAGCAAACTTGTAAATTATGATATTAATATTTCTGTGACAATACAAAGAAACGTTGCATTGGCGCTATGTTCATCAAACGTGGCGTTATTTGCTACACAATTTGCAGGTGCCCTGTACAGCAGACATTCTGACAGGAAAACACATGACAGCTGAAAGTAATAACATTAGGCCTATAGGCTAATTGTGGGTGTGTTTCAGTTCCACTGTAACCTCGCGTCACCAGAAGAGAGTGTGTGCTGTCACTGCACTGTGTTCCCTTGACATACACTCACCATAGGGGGACACTCACATACAAACACACATACGTGACATACCCGCAATTACATTATTACCTTCAGCTGTCCTGTCTGAAACGCATTAAACGGCCATGGTCGGTGCCGGCGTGCCGCCATATTGGTAAGGGCAATTTGGCATGACGCGCGCGCACATGGTTGCAACTTGCAAAGCCAAATACCAAACTGAGCACTGAGCAGTCAGCTGATCATACAAACTTTTTACTGTAATAACTTTTACACACAAACCTATATCAACATACAGCCTATACCCATTTGTTCCCTCAAAATGTTGAAAGCCATGTTGTTAAGGATGGTTTGTAGCTAAATATTTATTTAGCATATTAATTTAGCCTACCCATGCAGTGATAATGATGAGGGAGTCCACTCCATCAAAATTGAGCTAGCTAGTGCTAAACCAGCCACCTGTGGTCCTGACTCCTTGGGAGCCAAAGAATGGCAAAACACTATTAATAGCCCATTGATATTAAAATCATTAAAAATAAAAGAAAATGTCATGGCATTAAAAATCATAGTTCCATTGACCTATGCAGTGGTTTAAAGTAACTGTACTAAGCCTACTGTACTTACTGTTAAGTATAGCCTACAACTTTGAGGTAGGCTATCCAGTGTTCAATACTTTTTTACTTCTACTCCACTACATCTCTGAGGAAAATATTGTACTTTTACTCTTTAGTTACTAGTAGGCCTACCTTAAAATTGTACTAGGCATATAGGCCTACAATAGGCTACTTAAGTAAATGTAGGCCTGCTTAGTTACTTTCTGAAAGCCTGGTGACACGAGGTTAGTTACTTTCGATCTTGCTGATGAGTCAGACATTGGTCACTCATAACGCTTCAGTCTGCCTAACAAGTTGGTTTAAAGTTACAGAGGGGTTGACTCACTGACAAGGTGCACATCACATGACCGCAAAACACACATTTACCATCTGTTTGTTGTGCTTACATTTAGGCAGCGACTATTTTACATGTAGGCCTAGCTATATTCATAGTGTTGCATGCTGCACATGGAGGAGGTTATGGCACTTCAACTATTTACAAACACGTGTACATAATGTAGTAACACCCTTAAACGTCTTAAATGTCTCCATTTACTATTGCAGCAGGTGCAGATAGCACTGTGCAGGGTTGGGGGGGGGATTCTTATTTAAAGTCCTATAGCTATATGGTGTGGTGGACAGTGGACACACGTCAACGTCAACAGATAGACACTGTGATTAGACTTCATGCAGTCCCTCTGGTGATCACCAGCTATAGGATCCCAGATTACGTTATACACCTCCAGCCATTTTTTCTCGTCTCTCAGCCTCTCACTCCTCCGAGTCCTCCACCACACAGAAGACAAGAAATCCATCTCGCATTCTTGGCTAATTAATAGTGCATGTTGTGTTTATATTTTTAAACCCTTTTTTAATCCTTACCTCATTTTTGTGCATGCAAGATTTGTGTTGTTAAAAAGGTTTTTGTTTAAAAATACCAGATCTATAGAGTCTTAGATGCAATTTGCTTTTAATGAACTCATTTAGCTGGGGATAACCTGGAACCCTCACAAGGACCACTGGGGGTCCCCTGACCACCACTGTATAGAGTTCTCTTCTGGTGTTATCTGGTATTTATCAAATCATTGAAGCCTTTTTCCCCCCTTTTCTTTTCATTCATTGTGATGTTGGAAACTCTTATTAGGAATCTTAACACCGTCACCACCACCACAACAGCAAACAATCTCTTTAAAAGAAGCCAGCGGAGCAATGGTGTTGAAAAGCAGAGGACCATTTAATGTTTGTATACCTGCGTGTCAACCTTGTCTGACTGCCATGTTTCTTTCTGTCTGTCTCTGTTCGTTGGCCAGAGGACGAAATTGGGCCACAATGCTGCCAGCTGCATGCGGCCACACGCTGTGAGCAAAAGCTATTCATTTAAGAGGAGTTTTTGTTCAGCCTAAGAAGTGAAGTGGGAAGTTATTTCTTTGAAGAAGCCCCCGTCTGAAGATTTGCTGATAAAAAAAAAGAAGAAAGAAAAAGTGAAAGTTCTGTGATTTGCCTCTGCTCCGCCTGCATTTTTGTGAATGGCTTAGTGCAGTAGGCCCATGTCTAAACAAAGTACCCCTATAGTTTTAGATTTAAGAGCTGTATTAGCCCCCAAATGCGTATAACATAGTTTGAATACTGTATAGGCTACTTCTATTACGCTGGGGATTAATAAACCCTATTATTCTATTATACTGTATATAATTGTTCCCCCTTTTTATAGGTCTACTTTCTTGTTCTTTTCCATGCATTTGCTCAATTTGAAATAATTTTGACTTGAATCTTTGCATCATCACTACAGTAGCTCATTATAAATGGATAAAATAAGGACCTCATGAAATTAAATGTATTATTTTTTAATTCATAACTCCCAAACTCCATACACCCTTTGCATGATCAATTCATTGATTGATTGACAGCTTGGGAAAAAGTAAGTCCTGATGGCTTGTTTCCATGGTGGTCCTGTGTATTCAATTCATCAAGACATATAAAGAAGATGTACATGTCGCTAGCAGTAATATTTACTATTGGTTTTCCAGAGGCAGGTTCAGTCTATAGAAAAATTAAGGATGCATATTCTGGTGGGAGATCCCAAAGACTAATGTAGTATCTAATATACGACACTAATGTTCTCTGTAAGCAGTAAGCACAAATAAAATATTTTGCAACCACAACACGACAGCTACATGTGGGAACTGAGGAAACCTTTCCTTTGACTTAGCTACTGTACTATGCCAGGAAATATGACTTGTGCGTGTTGTGATGTAACACTTTTATTGTGATTAAAAGGTTGGGAACTAGCAGAGATGAGGCAGAGTGTTCTGGATAGGAATGCATGGCTGACTGGTTGGCCCAACCAGCGGGCTGGTTGGCTGTACTGAGGGAACAAGTCTGCCTGAGGACAACAGAGAAAGGAGGGGAGATGGGGGAGCTTGGAGGCTAAACTGCTGAAACGTGGCGCAGCTCGCAAAACAAAATGTGCAAGAACAAAACTTGAAAAGGCTTTTTAAGAGAGAGAAAAGGATCCAGCTAAGAAAATAAAGAAAGAAGTAATTGAATGTACTTTGGATTAAAACCTCTATCTCATTGTGCTCTATCTATGGGGTTTAAATTGTGCTGGCATGCTGTCCTAAATCGTGCATGGAATGAATTGGCCAACTCATTGTGTTTTTTTAATAATACTGTAATAAAGCAACACCTGCATGTTTGAGACAAGTTCAGTGATACGTTTTCAAAATGTACGTTTTTCTTTCTTTTCAAAATCTTTTTATTAAAGTTTTAAAATTTACGTTTTTAATGAAAGAACTTTTGTTTTATAGCCTATATACAAGTTCAGTCATACATTTTCAAATTTTTAAATGAAAGAACTTTTATATATATATATATATATATATATATATATATATATATATATATACACTTCTACTTTCCCTTTGTACTTTCCTATGACTGCAGGTCTGCTTTATGTAAACTAAAAGTGGAGAAGTACACACAGGCAGCGTTCAGTTTTTATGCACCACATATCTGGAACAAACTCCCAGAAAACTGCAGGTCTGTGTCTGCTACAGCTCTCAGTTCTTGTAAATCAAAGCTCAAGACTTTTCTGTTTGCCACTGCCTTTTACTTTTTGCGCTGCGCTGTAACTATAATTTGTAGTAGGCTATTTTTTCCACTGTTTTATTTGAGCTTATTCTTATTTTCTATTATCTCAACTATATAATGTATGTTTTTTAATGTATTATGTATTTGTGTGTCTCATTTGCACTTGAAATGTGCTATAACAAGTATGTATTCTAATGCATTAGACATGGATTTCATAGAAAGTACATGGTAGCAAGAGGGGTATTAAAGAACAAAATGCTTTCCCTTTGGACAACATCATTGAACTGAAGAGGGATTGGTTGATATGTATTCATATTGAAATGGTTACGTTCAGGATAGTGACCAACACACTACGTACGGGCTCTATTTTTGTCCATGATGCTAAACCCCTTATCCCTAAACAAAATACTTTGCCTTTTTTCTTTTACTATTTTGAAAAACATTTTTGAATAGTTAAAATAACCAATCTACAAGCTCACAACGTGTAGATTGGCTATTTTAACTATTTAAAAAAAATGGGAAAAAAATGTAAATAATTTTAGGGATAAGGGGTTTAGCATAGTCGAAAAAAGAGCCCTGTATGTACAGTAACAGTGTTGCTGTTACATTATTGAACTGAAGAGAGATATTGATTGGTAGGATGCAATACAATTGAATTGTTTACATTCATGACTATGTAACTAAATATCTGTTACTCAGAGCAACTTTTGTACTTTTAAGTACAAAGTAACAATATCTTACATTTACTAATATTGAAGTCAAGTAACTTCAAGTACTTCTCCTAATTTGGCTACTCTACTGAGTCTATATACTCTACTTCACATCTGTCCTGAGTCTGTGGTGTTGCATTCTGTTTAGACAGGTAGTGGGCACGAGGCTCATGCCTTTCGCTATCTCTGTGTGAGATCAATCCTAAGCTATAGGGCCGACACTGGACCTTTGTTACGGCGTGGGGGGAGGGATGGCTGAAAAGGACCCTAATCTTGTGCTCTGTGCAAAGTTATGGTTTAGTAGTGGGATAGTTCCGAGAATGGCAATAAGATGTGTAGAGGAGATGGGGAAATAGCCTCTGCAACAAAGAATTGAGAAATTATTTGAAACACTTATTATTATTTTATTTTTTATGATTTTATCCTACATTAGAGTTTATGGAAGAATACTTTTAAAGCATCTTCCAAATAGAGGCCGAGTCAATTAAGACAAGATTTGTCCCTCTTACATTGAGAATAGACATTACATTTGTGGCCAGAAATCAATATGTCGTATCACAATAAGCTGCAATAATGTGGCCACTTAACCATAACATTAGAGTTAATGGAAAAGGTAGGCCTTAATCTATTTTCTCCCATCTCAGCCCACTTTTCAGTCTGTTGTGTCGCGAATATAGACACTACAATTCATAATTCAAGTTCAATATTTGGCCTATAACTGCCATTGGACTAATGGCAGCCATTTGAGAAATGTATTGACTTCTTCCTCTAAGTCAGTCTTTCAGAGAGAAAGACAGGTATACGTAGGCATGACAACTGCTTCTATTGTATTTCTGTTTACTGAAATGACTAATTCCCTTCTTGGATTTGTTCTTTCTTTATCACACGGCTAGAAACCACGTCTGCCAGTGTCTGGTGACAGTGGGTATCCATGCCAGAGAATTGAGTTTGACAGTGGATTAAAAGGAAAGCCATTCATTAAGGCTCCGTATAAGACCTCGTTGTGGTGTTATATGAAACTCCAAGGCCCTTTGATCTCTTGAGCTGGAAAAGAATGTCCTGCAAACTGAATTGTGAAGATATTATTTGTTTGTTTGTTTGTTTGTTTGTTTGTTTGTTTGAATCTTTTATTAGACATAAATGTAAAAAGAGCAACAGAGCAACACTTATTCCAAAAGGGATAGCACAAAAAAAAAGTCGTTGCGGTCTTGTTTCCTTTTAGGCCCTATGTTTGTTTGTTTGATATTTTGTTAATTTGTTTGTTTGTTTGTTTGTGTGTTGAATATGTAAAAAAAACTACTTGTCTGAGAGGGGACATAATAGTTTTTCTTAGATTTGTAGTATCTTACAACAGCGTTGATGAATGACGTTTTATTAAATAGCAACACAAAAATTTGGTGAAAAAAAGAAAAAGAAAACAATTGGAAGTAGTTATATTTTAACAAACATCTGCCTGGTGTTCCAGCAGTCACAATTTCATTAAATGGAGTCAGACTGCCACCTTTTGTAAGTGTGAAGAATTACAACGGCATGCTCTTTATACAGCATGTGAAACACTAGACTGTATTTTCTTGTAAATAGTTGCATATGTACTGTTGAATTGATATGTCAGTTGAATTGAGTTGGGACTAGTAAACAAAGCCTAAAAGACAGATTAAATACTACCACAAACAGACAATACTGTTGTTCATTGTTTCAAGCACTGCTCCCAGTGTCAAAACTGGGAACAGGGCACACTCTAGTGGTAAACACCTAGAATAGCATGATGATGCTATTGAAAATAATATGGTATATAATAATGGTTTATTGTCCTTATTCGGATTTCAGAATAATGCAACATATTTCAGTGGAATCCATACAGTCCCCTACTGGGCAAAGCAATGAACATGTGCTCCCTATAATTAAATCTTCATGGTTTGGTATGAGATACTGCAAACAAAAGACAAGATCTTGGCAGACATTGTATAAAAGTATAAATAATGTATTGTCCTCCGCAGAGGATCAGTGAAGTGTGGAGGACTGAAGAGACATTAGTTGCTATTTCCATTACTAAACTCATATAGCTGCAATGGAGCATAGTCTGATAATGATCAAAGACCATGACTTTAAGTTCACTTGTGGGTTCAATAAAACATGGCAAATTCACACAATGGGAGCACTTGTATTTGTTGCAAATAGCATGCAAAACTGCTAACCAACTCCACTCCACCAACAGAAAAGTGTCTATGCATGGTCAGGGTGCCCCACACAACTAATGGTTTTACCCAAAACACACACACATGAAATAAACAATTACATGAACATAACCAGCAGCATTAATCACAATAGACACACAAGTCCCAAAATGCATTCCCCATGGCTAATAATAACACAGTTAACACAATAACAGAACAATAGAAAACATAGGAATTCTGGAAAGTCCCTCAGCCATGTTCCACTTTGGATTTTACTGACAAAAACAATAGTTCTTCAAACGTATTGTCACTAACAGTGGGGTTAAGATTCACAGAAAGTGTGTTGTCTATAGAGGGTATATGTGACATCATCATCATATACCCGGAAGTTCAAAGTAATACGATTTGTCACACACGTTACCGCAGTGAAATTTGTTCTCCACATTTGACCCATCTCTTGGAGCGGTGAGCCGCAGCCAAGGAGCGAGCTGCAGCCGTGCCTCGCTCAGGAATCATTTGATTAGTTGATTTGACCCCCCAATCCAACCCATTGATGCTGAGTGCCAAGCAGGGAGGCATTGGGTCCCATTTTACAGTCTTTGGTATGACCCGACTGGGGATCGAACCCCGTCCTCCCAGTTTTAGGTCGGACACTCTAACCACAAGGCCACTGTCTGGTTAGTTATGCTGGAACGCCTACTGAGTGGCAAAAAACTACTTTCTGGCCTTGTCATTCACTTTATGCATGCGCATACCCTCTATTGTTGGGGGGTAGGGAAGGCATGCCTTATGTCAACATAAATGGTTCAATGACATAAACCAAGCTTGTTCTCCGCCAGGTTCGGGGACCACCTGGAGTCCAAATGGACCCTTACTAAAGTGTCAATAGCCTACTGCAATATACAAATACTAATAATACAAAATTTACTTCAGTAAAAGTGCAAAAGTATTGCTATCATTAATCAAAAGTAGAAAGTTCTCATTATGCAGAATGTCTCATTTCCAAGTTTTCAATTGTATCAATTTTATGAAAACTCTATTTTCAAATGGAGAAAAAGTACAACATTTGCCTCTGAGATGTAGTCCGAGTAGAAGTAAAAGTATTGAAAATTGGAAATACTTTAGTAAAGTAGAAGTACCTCAAAATAGTACTCAAATCGAATTAGTTACTTTACACCATGCCCACAGGTCTCTAACTCTGAGAGTGTACAAAGGTCTATCCATCCATCCAACTAGCTATGAAACTGTCTGTTTGTCTGTCTGTCTGTCCGTCCGTCCGTCCGTCTGTCCGTCCAGTCCAAGTAATCTAGTAAGTCTACTATCTACTAGATTTACTATCTAATCTTACTATTCCACTCGGTCCGTCCGTCCAGTGGATTCCTCTTTCCGTTTAATTAGAAGTTAATGGTGGACAGCAGTAGGTGCAACGATCTGTCCCATACCACACTTAACCTTGCACCTGTATGACAGATGGGTTACATAATGTTATAGTCCATTTATTAGGCTGTTGGAACCTTTCCATTTCTTCCTCTCAAATGTAAACCGACCCTTCCCTTCCATGGCATGCTTCACTTGATCTATTGCATTGTTGCATTGCATTGTAAAACAAGTTATAGGCCTATAGGCTACAGTATTTCGTGCTGCACAAGGAATTTTCTCTCAAAAGAAAACAATATCAAAAAGTATGTTTTTTTCCTTTTACTTTATTGAACACAAGAATTCTGGCAGAATGCAAAGTCAAAATGTTTTTTTTTTCCCCTTTCATTTCTTTCTTTAATCAGTTAGTACTCCATATTTACACCTGTGACAGTGGGGGGGGGGGGGGGGGGGGGAGTGAGAAGTGGTACTAATATTTCAGTCTAGCTACGGTCTGCATACAGAGAGGAGGCCCCAGAGTAGGGATCGTGTTCAATAATAGTTCACAATAAACAACTGTGGGAGAAAATTTTAAACTGCTGCATTTTACAGACTTTTGTGTGGCTATTCAATGTGAGATAAAGAACCCTTGCAGGCATAACCACATGAATGAACCCCTGTATAATTCAATGTACATCAAGTAGCAAAACAAGCCCATCTACAAGCTCACAACCCATGGCAATGCAATGTGAGCTTGTTGATCTGCTATCTTTGCTGAATGTTCTCCTATTGAACACCCAGAATAAGGACGCTATAGGGTTCATGTAGTTATTCATCTCTTTCACAAAACAATCAATGCTCTCTTCCTTGAAAAGGTCTGCCAGCCTGAAAGACAACGAACGGTATGTGAGTATAACTTTGATTGGACAAGGCAAGGCCAAGAAAGAGCTATTGGAGGAATTCTCAACATTCATTTCCGAGGTAACAAAGATAGGAGCCATCATTTCCTTCAAATTGTCTTGGCACATGCCACCGAACTCTCACATAAACTCATGTAGAAATTGGTCCCATTTTCAACCTGGTAGTTGAATCATTTCCGTACAGAGTTTTTCTATTATTATATTTATGTAATTCCATGATTACGATGATGATGATGAAACATATGTTGATATTTTTGTTGCTCTTTACCACTCGTACAGTAAAACCAGGAGTGATACATGCCACTTGGGTTACTGTGATAGTTATGTGGGAGTGTAAACTCGGCTATACTGTAGTCCCAGTTTCCAGAAGGTGACACACCTGTTTCCTGTTCCAGTTAATTCTCCCATGAAAATGAACTGGATGTGGACCTTCAGAAAACTAGCACTTCCAGTTAATGAACAGAGCCGATTCATTAAGCTCTTTCTAAATGTTTGGATTCTTTAATTCGGCGTGAAGGAAATGTGATGAATACAAAACTTCTCCATGAATTCAAGGCTTCACGGGGTGTGTAATTGATCGTTTTTGGGATGAAGAATTCCGTTAACACTTCAGACTTTGCTGTGTGTGGTCTGCAGAGCAACAGATGGAATGCGAGTTAAGCGTCGTCGAGGTGTCTCACACATTTTGATTCAGCTGGCGATGATTTGCACATGATGCAACATTCATGCAGCGCCATTTATCTACAGCCTGGAGAGGTACACTCCATAGATCCAAGTCATGTTTACTGTACAAGTCGTTTTTAAAGCAGTGGTTCTCAAAGTGGAGTCCATGCAGAGACCACCCAGGGTGGGAGGGTTGGGGAGATTTTGATGTTAGGCCTACTATGACGTGAAAATCAGTTTAACTGCTTTAGCTCGTTATATTTCTGCTAAAGAAAATACATTTAAGATTTTTGAAAAATCTTGAAACATTGTGAAAATTTGGGAATCTCATCTCTTATGGGGGTCCTGCCACAAAATCTCTTTAGATATGGCAGTCCACGGCCAAATACACATTCATTTGGGAGTCCTCGACATGAAACAGTTTGAGAACCACTGTTAGGACACTGTAAAGTACACGAAGGACTTGTTTAAATATTCTCTGGTTGAGGAACTCACAACAGGAGATCATATGAACACCACATGACGTGAACACACTAATAAGCATTTCCATCCCCCAAAAACACAGGAAGTAGAACAATGATACAGCCATTTGAATATAGTTTAGGGAGGCCTATCCTTTTTTTTGCCATTTCTTTGACAAACCAACACCAGTGTTTTCCAAGGTACAATTGTGCAACGTAGTAGAAAAATAAGAAGTGAGATGGTGTGGTCTTTGTAACTATGGAGTGTGTAATGCATTGATACTGAGTCAATGGAATGTATGCCACAATCTTCATATTCAAAGGCACTGTCTCTTATGGACTTGTTTTGCAGTTGTTTTTTCCCAACGTTGGTACTTTGCGATTCGTCGCTGTCAGGTGGAAACCATGTATCTCCCTATTCCATCTTTTTTTTCATTTTTTCTTTCATAAATTAATGTCCTATGTTTACGTATACCAATGTCGAGCAAAAATAGCAAATATAGCCGGACTAAAAGCTCAAAGCGCGTTGTGAGCTTGTTGTTTGAATAGCTTTGATATTTATTATTTTGAGAGAGCGTTTCACCTGTACTGACATCATGTCCATGATTATAAATATTGAGCCAATGAAAAGTATTAACAATAGCTTTGAGACTAAATAAAACTGCATTGGATCCACATTGGAAAACTGTCTCCTATTTCCTGAAAAGTGACATGCAAGGGTTTTGGACATACAAGGTTTCTATACCTGACAGCGATGAACTTTTCTCACGGATCGTTTGGTCACCGGTACTATACCTGCTATATCTTTCACAATCAAACTATGCATTTTTCAACTCTATGACTAAAACACAACGTATTCACACTAGGATATTCACGCATTCACAGTGCACTAGCTTGCAGTCTAAAAGTATGAGGAACACTGTACAAAAACAAATTTCATTTCTTTCCAAATCCACAGGAGTGTACTATGGCTTAAATAAGAA
Organism: Protomyctophum parallelum; assembly: GCF_964188405.1. Lineage (NCBI taxonomy): Eukaryota > Metazoa > Chordata > Actinopteri > Myctophiformes > Myctophidae > Protomyctophum > Protomyctophum parallelum. Next base: position 82,649,832 of record NC_139697.1, on the reverse strand, counting down.
AATTCAATAAATCATGTCATCGGATCTGTTTATATATGCATTAAAAAGATGCCTTGATTACACAACAGACCTATATTTCCTCCCTGACAATTTCTTTTAAAAAGGGGCCATGCTGTTGTTAGGAGCCAAGTTATTGTAATTTACGTGATCTGAAACAAAGCTTGTACAGTATGTGGGGGAATAAATAGGACTGTTGAAAGGCTATTATTAAGAGCTGTTGTTTGTACATTCATTTGTACAGACATGGCTGCTATACCACATCATATCCCCCCCATAGGTTCTCCAGCTAAGCCTAGCCTTTGTTCTGTGCAAATCCACAAGCTCATCTATCCACAAAAATCACTAAATGGAATGGATCTGCACAAAGGAGAACATTTGGAAAGGACACAGTGGTGTGTGTGTGTGTGTGTGTGTGTGTGTGTGTGTGTGTGTGTGTGTGTGTGTGTGTGTGTCTGTGACTGTGTGTGTGATTGTGTGTGTGACTGTGTGTGTGTGTGTGTGTGTGTGTGTGTGTGTGTGTGTGTGTGTGTGTGTGTGTGTGTGTGTGTGTGTGTGTGTGTGTGTGTGTGCGTGCGTGTGTGCATAGTGTGTAGTTCTGTCAGCTAGAAAGAGATGGAAAGTGTCTACTTACATTTGCCATAACAAATCAAAACATACGATAAAAGAACATTAACAAAAAATAGACTCTTGGAGTGATCATTTCCTTAACCCTAAACGGCCCGAACCCCTGCCCTTTCCACGGTGTCTTCTTGTGTTTGTGTCTCTTGGCTACACGCAAACTTCCAGTACAACACGGAATGGAGAGACATCAAAGCAAAAACGGAGGAAAAAAACATTAAAGACTTCAGACAGAAAAATAAAAATGGCATGCTATTGATCCTAATCTCTAGCCCTGGTAATAACAAACAAGCAGAAATAAAAAAGGCAGTGATTTCTGCACATTATTTAAACGCAAAAATATCAACAACAAAAAAATACCCATAAATCATGGCCGTACCGAGGAGAGAATGACAAACTAGGGAATAGTGTTGGTAAAGCATCAGACTTAAAGGTGTGCACAACGTTGAAGGCATTTTCCTGTAAAGTAACGATACAGTCCAGCCATGGCGACCTAGAGCGTCAACGCATATTGCCTTCTGTTCCAAGAAAAATGTCGACGTTTGATGAAACATTCACAAATAAAAAAGGAAAGTGAGCTACAAGCATGTTTTGTTTTCTGTGATAATGGATGACAAAAAAAAAGAAACGGTAACTAAGGCATGTGCACGAAGATGGTTAAATCTTTCCTGTGTCTAAAGCCTGATCCATATGTCAGCGAACGGCCACGGTGTGCGGCAAAACAAGTTAGTTTGGTCGAAAAATGTAGTTGTTGGGTGTCGACGTACAACTTAGCCTCAACACTCTTGTTCTGTTTTTAGAAGACACTGTAGAAAGAAGCCCAAGTTTTGCTTTCAGCTTCCCTGTCATTGATAGGGATGGTGTGACGCTGCTTTATTTTTATTAAATCTTTTTCTGTTACTGTGACACCCACTTACCCGCTTAACACCCCCCCCCCCCCCACCCACCCACCCACCCCACATACACACACACACACCCATCCCATCCCACCCCCCAGATAAAATCCTCCCCGTCCCTCCGGGCCATGGCAGGAGAGAGGAGGATTACGCTTTGCTCTCGTTGCCGTTTGTCTGGGGAGCCTCGTTGGGGACCGTCTTCACCTCGGCGTTGGCGTTGTTCACCTCGGGTGTAGTGGTAGCGTTGGTCACCTCCTCCGGCTCCACTTTAGCGTTGTCATCGTTCACAATCTTACCACTAGAGGGACGAAGCAGAGAGAGGGAGGGAGGGGGAGAGAGAGAGAGATAGAGAGAGAGAGTCAAAAGAGGGAAAAGGAGGCCAATTCTGTTAATGATGGAACACATCTCTCTCTCTCTCTCTCTCTCTCTCTCTCTCTCTCTCTCTCTCTCACACAGACACACAGCAAAAACTGTCTGTTCTAAGCTGCCTTTTGTCTGTTTTAAAAAAAAGGGGAAGAAAGAAACGATGAATGAATGAAAAGGGGAAAAAAAGAAACATGCAAGCGGGTTTTCGAAGGAATGTTGTCTTTTCCCCCTCCTGGAACGGAATGCATTTCACACATAATAGGATCTCCCCTCACTATCCTGGGCTACACATCACATAAGAGCACACACGCATGTCACACCTAGTTTCCAGGGAACAATGGAGTGATGAGTGTGGAATGAGACAGGGCCGGTACAGTAGAGCACAATACATGACCGAATGAAAAGCCTCAGACATAAACTACAAACACGAAGCAAACGGCACACAAGAGGATTACACGCCGTCTGTCTGGGGCACGGAGCACGTATTCAATGGGGAAAAGCCACTTCTTCAGCGCCAACAATAGTTTGTTTCACCGTGCGAATCGCCACATAAAAGTGCATTTAGATGATGTTTTATGTTTATGTGTGCTGCTTGCCTAAAAGAAAAAAAAATACTGTATAATGCTGATGTGACTAAAATGGAATGTTTCTTCTGTAGTCTGTGATCCTGCTGTGGTCTGACCCTTTCAAAAGACAACACTGCCTCCTGCTGGTTTCTCTAGTCTAGAACACTGTTTCCCAAAGAGTAGGCCGAGACTCGAGTAAAAATACCATTTTAATACAGCGTCTGGAGCACTGGATAGGCCTGTCTGGTACGGCCCTGTCCTGGTTTTCCTCCTACCTATCAAACAGAAGTTACTTTGTCAATCTAGCCGAGTTCGACTCAGACAAACACAACATCAGTTCTGGTATTCCACAGGGCTCGATTCTTGGCCCTCTGCTTTTCTCCTTGTACATACTGCCATTGGGCGAACTCATTACCAATCACGGAGTCAATTTTCATTTCTATGCTGATGATACCCAACTATATCTCTCTGTGGCTCCAGATGATCCCTGTGCTTTAGACCCTCTGTTGACCTGTCTGTCTAGCATCAAATGTTGGATGAGTGAGAACTTACTCAAGCTAAATGAGGATAAGACAGAAGTTCTCATAATCGGTTCTAGTGAGCAGAAAGAATCAATAATAAGCAGACTTGGCAACCTGACTGTAGAACGTAGCAGTACAGTAAAGAACCTGGGGGTTATTATTGATTCTGAATTGAATTTTAATTCACACATTAATCATGTTACCAAGATTGCCTTTTCTCACCTTAGAAATATTGCACGAATCAGAGCCTATTTGTCCTTGGACGATGCAAAAACGCTAATCCACGCCTTTGTTTTTTCTCGGCTTGATTACTGCAATGCACTTTTTTCAGGACTGCCTAAGAAAACAACTGACAGATTACAACTTGTCCAAAATGCAGCAGCCAGAGTTTTAACTAGAACTAAGATGAGAGAACATATTACTCCAGTTTTGGCATCACTGCACTGGCTTCCGGTTGTTTTTAGGATTGATTTTAAAATTATTTTACTTGTCTATAAAGCTCTCAATGGTCTCGCACCTCCGTACCTCCGTGACTGCCTACCTAGATATGTCCCTAACCGCCCCCTCAGGTCCTCCAATGCTGGCCTACTTGAAGTGCCTAAAAGAATGTGCACAAAAAAATATGGTGAGGCAGCTTTTTGCTTCTACGGCCCAACAGCCTGGAATAAACTTCCATTCAAGCTCAGACACGCACCCTCTGTAGACATTTTTAAATCTCAACTCAAGACTCACCTCTTCACTCTTGCTTTTAGTTGAGTTTTACTATGCACGTTCCTACCCTGCCCTGACTGATTGCTGCATGTGGTGTTTTTATTTGTTTTTATTTATTTTATGTTCTTATATTCAATTTTTCTATCATTTTTACTACTTGTGTTTTATTGTATTTAATTTTTGTGTCCTGCCCTGTGAAGCACTTTGAGCTGCATTTATTTATGAAAGGTGCTATACAAATAAAGTTTATTATTTATTATTACAGAAATGCTATCTAAGGGGGTAGGGTAAGTGCTATGGGCCATGATGGAGTCTAAAAAGGTGGGTTTTCAGACTACGGCGGAAGATTGGGAGTGATGCTGCAGTTCTGACTGCAATGGGAAGTGCATTCCACAATTTTGGAGCCAGAAGGGAGAAGAGTTTGGGAGTGTGGAGCGTTATGTCTATAAAGCTCTCAATGGTCTCGCACCTTCCTACCTACATGACTGCCTGCCTAAATATGTCCCAAACCGCCCCCTAAGGTCTTCCACTGCTGGCCTGCTCGCTTTGCCTAAAAAAATGGCAACTAAAAAATACGGGGAAGCAGCTTTTTGCTTCTACGGGCCGTCGGCATGGAACAAGCTCCCATTGTACCTTCGTCAGGCAGCCTCTGTAGACATTTTTAAAGCTCAGCTCAAGACCCACTTCTACAACACTGCTTTTAATTGATCTTTTATTTTTTATTTTTTGTTATTCATGTCCTCACTGTATTGCATTACTGCTTGTTTTTTAATGTCGTTGCCTTGCTTTTCTTTTATTCTCCATTGTTCTGTAAAGCACTTTGAGCTGCATTTCATGTCATGAAAGGTGCTATACAAATAAAGTTTTATTATTATTATTTAATTTTCCTACATTTAAAAATACCCGTATATATATTTAAAAAGATTAGAAATAATAATAAATAACCCTATTTCCCCCAAAAAAGAAAAATATATCACTTACATTATCTTTTTTTAAATGTTTTTTATCCCACGATTTTGTAACCCATTTTTCACCCCTGTGTCAATCATCTAATGTGATCCTGGGCTCTACACACCCTCCACCAACCTAGTCCCCATATATGGGGGACAAGGGGAGAGCAACGGACTTGAACTCATGCTTCCTTCATGCCTGAGTGACCAAGTTGCTCCTTTACACCTGACAGGGGGGAGTTTCCCTGGTTGGACGTAGCACGTGGAAGGAACACATTATTCCAACCAGTTCCTTTCCCCTCCATCAGGCGCCCCGGCTGGCCAGGGGGAGGCAGTTTAGTGACCAGGATTACTGCATGTTTTTTGTGAGGGTACCTACCCTAGGGGACACGGGGAGAACATGCAAACTCCACACAGAAAGGCCCTTTCGCCAATCCCGCCTTCGGGTATGGGCACTGATGACGCGGAGGAGGAAACACGCCGCCAGCACCCACAGCGCCCCGAGCGGGAATCGAACCCGAACCTTCTAGCTGTGAGGCGACAGCACTACCAACTGTGCCACCGTGCCCCCATCACTTACATTATCATATAATTTACTTTAAATAAAAAAAAATAGTATAGTGAAAATAGCTGATCTACAAGGTCGCAACGTGACGTGTTGTGTGCTTGTAGATCATCTAATGTCACTAGTTTGGGTCCCAGGAAAACGTCTAATCTCTCTCTCTTTTGGGTCTCGACCTGAACAGTTTGGGAACCACTGCTCTAGCTAGGACATTGATTCTCAACCTTTTTCATAAAAAACATCACCACCTAGTTTGATTTGCATTAGGCCACAGAACCTCGTTTTGGATATACCATTTCTATCTCTGGGAGCGCAATATACACTGCAACAATCCTCAGTGTAAATTAACTTTGAGAGTGGACCTGCAACTTAATATACCTTAGAGCTGTTGTGTGGAAATAATTTTAAAAAGTCCCCCCATTCTGTTTTTCCTAGAACTGGAGGTCTGAGAAAAATCATTAACATGGTGAAACACATCTTGATGATCAGGGTCAAAAGAAATAGTGGTAGACTAAAAATACTTGTACAGAGTCTCGTCAAATTTGACGTGCGTGCATACATGTGTGCAATATGAAAGTAAATACATTTGCAAGCTGGACTTTGAAGTGATTTCAGGTAGGTCCTTTTGTAGTGTCCTTTTAGAACAAGTGGAACGACACCACAGAACAACACAGGGCCACCCTTGAGTGGCAGACTGTCTTCACCCCGCTGACGGACAGAGCGCTTGGCAGGTGGCACCGCACAAACTCCCTCGGCACCAGCCAGGTGGTCGGAGCAGACAAGAAGCTGCCCACGCCGCCGCCGAGCGAGGAGAAGGGAGATATGAAGGAGGACGGGGGGAGGAAATAAGTGCTGAGCAAACTAAAAAGGTAGGAGAGAGAGAGGAAGAAACAAAAAAAAGCCCTATAAAGTATAAATATTTAAACAGGGCCCACACTGCAGCTCATCTCCTGTGGAAATCTTTGTTTGCAGCTCCGTGTTTGGCAGGAGGCAGTGTTGTCACAGAGGCGCGCACTCCCTAGGAAGTGGGGATGTGACTGCGACGGGTTCAGCTAGAGCCAGCATGCAGATGAGCTGGATGACTGATGTGTTTTTGTTTTCTGTGTGGGAAAAGTCTCAGTCCCCTCCTGCCAGGCACAGTTTGACCCCATAGAAACTCCAAGGACATGCTCAGAAACCTCAAACGTCAGCATGGTTTTGTTTTGTATTGTGAAAAACAAGGGCCAGCCTCAAAATATTACGGAGACTGGAAAGGTTGCAAGCTTAAATCCCCCACAGCAACCGTGGCAATGTCAAAGGAGTGGGGGGGGGGAGGGGGGGGGGGGGGGCTGATGCACTGTCCGAAAGTAGATGCATTTCAAGGATATCAATAGTAACTAGAAAAGTGTGGTTGCCGTAGACACTTACATAGGCCCCTCCCACTAATATTGTCAGCCAATTACAATGTCACCTTACCCCTTTGATCATGCGTAAGTAAGTCGGAGGGGATATATCAAGGGACCAGCTAGGCACTCCAATGTTGAAGCGCTGGGCCCTAGTGGTAAGAGGAAGGACTGCAGGCGGACCCGTGGATTCATGACGAGGAAACCCTGTGCAGCTTTAACATTGAGCGCTCGGTTGCATGCGCCCAAAAAGGCGGAAATAGATGGTCCCTCCGGCGGCTTCAAAACGCCACTGAGCAACTTCCACTGACATGAATAGTGGAGGGGGCGGAGCTTTGCACCAGTTCAGTCTCTATCCTTTTAATACTCTGGGATATATCGCCTAAAAAACATGTTTTTGCAACAAACGGTTATATTTTTCGCATTTGTGACCTAACCCAGGGTCCACTCTCTCTTCTGCCCATTCTCTCTTCTGCCCCTGCAAGGGAATTTATGTATTTATAAACGATTGTAAAACATAGATTTGTTACGTAACCAACACCAGCCAACCACACTAATAATACAAATTATATTTGAAATGTTTCCGATTTCACTTTGGCCATGGTTCGTTTCAACGTCCATCTTTCCACTTGTTCCAGAAAGAAGACAGTTAGACACATTCAGTCAGTATCAAAATACTTCTCTCCAATTTAAATCACCTGGTTGCCACTTTCATTTTAGACCATGAGCTGACATCTAGCTACCGGCATATCCATAACCATTACAGTTCTACTCAGCAGTGTGGCCCGAATGTCTCAGGCCTAGCGTTTAGTTTTCCAGGCATGCTTCTGCAAGCCTAGTCTAGCTCCACTTTGCACCTGTCATGTGGTACCATATGTGGTTTGACCAAGTGCAAGTGGTACAACATGTATCCTGTTGAACACTCAAGTCCTAGACAGCAGCCTCTAGCTCATTTTACAGTAGTTAATAATACCAATCACGATAATGGGTGACATCTCATTACAAAACGTAATGTCCAACCACTATGTGCTCATCCTGTGTTAACAGGTATAGCCGGAAAAACATAGTCTCTAAAGTTGGGTCTGAGAACCCCTGAGGGGGTTACAGAGGGCCCCCCAGCTAAATTATTGATAGAAGACCAAATAGACCCTTACAGATCTGTAATTCAGAGTGTACAAATGGACCTTTTTCATTTTAGTATTAAAAAAGGTCTTTATTAAACGTCCTTAAATTGTCACTTTATAAATGTGCAGATACCCTGTATACATTACACGTACTGTATACTGACTGCATGTTGGTTTGTTTACTGCGCAATCTATTTGCCACTTGTGGCCACAAGTACTCCAAACAGACAGACAGACAGACAGACAGACAGACATATAGTCCTATGCATACAGACATACAGATGTCATTGGAGCGGATTCAGTCCGGGTTTTCTAACTAATAAAATGGTGATGTTCATTATTGTCCTAATCAGCTTAGTTTGAGTTAATTTTGACAGTCTTAAAATATCTCCTCCAGAGCCTCTTACATTGTACAATGTAAGTCAACGAGGAGCATATTTTACATGTTCAATTTCTATTCGATTGAGACATTATTTTTGACTAGAGTGGTGTTCGGGGGGCCAGTGCCCGTGGGAGCCTGGGCAGAGGACTTTTGTGGAAGTTCTGGACAACCGTGGGTGTGAGCGACTCAACACCGGACACTGCACTTATATTGTGATGTCAGAAGTGATGTCAGCTGTATGCCGGTATCCCCTTTTATGCCCATTATGGAGTTCTTTGTCAGGCATGCCCAAATATGGAGTCTATGCAGATGTCAGAAGTCGGTGGGACAAATCCGTATTTAGGCATGCCTAAATATGGAGTCTGGCCTGGAGTCTGGAGAGGGCTTTGTGATGTCACCTGTGGCCCGGGCAGAGGCCTTTTCTGGCGGTTCTGGACAACTGTGGGTCCGACCAACTCGACACAGGGCACTGCACTCCCTGTGGGGGTGTGGAACGTGTGTGTCGAATTTGAAGTAGGTGGGGTGAACGGTTCTCGAGTTAGATTTCTTGCCCGCCTTTGTTATTACATCATGGCAAGGTAACTAGACAACCCAAACTTCTCCCTAAGTGGTCTTGCCTTTTAAGCTAATCATCTGGGGACCCACCACCAAAATCATTTGGACCATGCATGCCAAACTGAGGGTCCTTGAAATGAGTTAGTTTGAGTCCTATAGCGTGAACAACCGCCCACATGTGAACAGTTCCCTGCCTATACTGATGCACACTTGGGACGGGTCCAGCAGGCAGAAAACCCTCCGCCACCACAACGAACGGAGCCCATGCAGTTCTCAGCAGCCTAGTGAGGACAAATCCAGATCCTAGCTCCTGTCTTCCTCAGGGTTCCTTTCAAAAACACGAGCAGCACAGTCCTCTCCTCGAGCCAGTGGCCAAAGTTTCAGCACGATGACTGCAGCTAAAAATGAGAGAATTGTGCTATTTCCAACTCGGCTCCGAGGGGCACAGTCAGCTGTCCGCCCCACTGACATGTGTCAACGCGATGTGGCACTGACTGTGACGTGAAGCTTGACATCTCCTCCTCACCCACCCGATTTATACGCATTGTGTCGTGCGCCTAAACATAGCCGATCTACAAGCTCACGACGCGTTGCGGCGCGGACGCATTGTGACGTTGTGACCTATCTTCGGTGTGCGACATCAGCAACCAAAACAAAACTCATATCGTTCCACATCTCTAGCATGGACATCATTGGACAACTTTGTCGGGAGATAAAAAAAAAAAAAAAGTATATAAATATAACTATATAACTATCACTAATAAATAGGGATGTGCCGATAAGACATTTTGGCCGATATCGATATCTGATATAATTAATTGTTGTTATGGCCGATAACAACAGTTACCACTTTCAGACAAACATCAATAACTTAGAATACCCCCCACTGTGCCATTGGTCATGTACTATGATCACTGGATGATGTGGCAGTGTCAATATTCAGGGCTGCAGCAGCCAATTGGCCCGGGACACTGTTCCATCCTTGGTCTCCCCCGAGAGGAGAACATTGCCCAGAAATCTAATAAACCTGCGGGATGGCTGGCTGACAAGATTGCAGTCTGGGCCCACTGAAGAAAAATCACTGCGGCGATCAGGAGGAAAGGCTCGATACTGTCAGCCATATGAAGACAAACGTCCCTGGTGACAAGCCCGGCTCCGTCAAGGTGATGACTGACTGACACCGGCTCTGACTTAAGACCCCATCATACTTTGCCGTGGCGGCAGTGTCACGCATCGAAAGTGGCAAACCTACAAGCTCACTGTGAGCCACTTGTAGGTCTGCTACTTGGCACCGTAGTGCGACGGAGCAAAAATTTGGAACCCACTCAAGGACACTTTGAGACCCACTGGTGTAGCAGAGTGTTTCCAGTGAGCCAACATGCACACATTGCACAGTAGCAGCACCCTGACTCTGTTTGACCAGAATGGAACAGATTCTTCATTAGTATCATCGGTAACACCTGTGAAGGAAGTAGGGAAGGGGCCCAAATTCTTTCCAAAATGGCGTGTGTGCATAGAGCCCATTCATCGCTCTTCTTCTTCTTCTTCTTCTCAGAGAAGAAAGATAAGCAGTGGTGGAATAAGGACTCCCATTTTTCAATTAAGTAAACAAATAACAGGCCTGAATTAAAAATGTTACTTCAGTAAAAGTATAACAGTATTTGCGTTAAAGGGGGCTCGATCGGTCGACGGTTAATGCACTGTATGTTTTGTAAAAAATAATCTAAAACTACAAAGTAACTATAGTAACTAAAGCTGTCCAATAATTGTAGTGGAGTAAAAATAAAAATAATAATAATATTATTTGCCTCTGAAGTGTAGTTGAGTAGGAGTTGAAAAATGTACCTAAAAATTGTAAAATTTGTAAATTACAGTACTCAAGCGAATGTACTGTTACTGTAGCCTACTTTCCACCACTGAAGATAAGTGGGAGATGAGGCAAAGGGAAAGAGGGCTGATCATCATCAGACAGGTTTTGCGTGCTTAGTGCATGTGGAGAGAGACAAGGCGCAATCATTCTCAGGGAAGAAATCCAAACAATAACTTTACAGTATAGTGCACAGCTGACTGTAATTGCTTCCCTACTGTTGACATGAAAGAGCCTCTTGAAATCTGGAGAAAGCCACGAGCGCTTGCAGGATTTCTAATTAACTACGGACCCGATAATTATCTTTTATAGTATTTCGTGCCAAAACCTTAATCACATAATACCATGCTTAAAGGTATATTCAGTGATTTCACTCAAAAAACCTTAGGTTTCGTTTTTGGCTGGGACCTAAGCCTTTCATCCAATCAGGATAGAGAGCCAAAAACGAAACCTAAGGTTTTTTGACCCCCAGGGGTTAACTGGGGACAGGGAGGAACTCCTTATATGGTCAGCACACTCTATAGTAGAGAGGATTATCACAACAAAACAAAAAAAATAAGTGATATTTGAATTAAGTGAAATCACTGAATATACCTTTAATTTAACTAAAATTGTGAAAAGTTTGATTAGTCATGTTCTTTTCTTAAATACCATAATATTTGTCAGATCTCTAACATCCAAAACGGAAAAGCAAAGATTCAGAATACTTGCAAATTACAACAGAATTGTTAATAATTGGAAGGCATATTCTTCACCCACATTTACAAAACGCTAAATGTTATTTGTTAGCATTTCGTGAACAATATGCATGCCAAATATTAAAGTCTATTGCCCTTTTTCCCCCCTTTCTTTTATTTGTGATCAGCACATATTACATAGTACTTGCTTTTTGGGCAAGCTGGGCTTATACAGTAGTTGGTACGCATTCTTCACCTACTCTTCAATGATGTACTATATGGTCTCTGTCGGGTGGAAAGTAAACCTCATATTATGTCCAAATCTGTTACTTTTCAGGATTCAAATAAAAAAATAGCAGATCAACAAAACGCATCGCTTGGTGCCACGTTTCGAGCTTGTGGATCTGCTACTTTTGGATACTTTTGCGGAACACTATATGATCAAATAGGGCATTAATTTACAGAAAAAGTCACACAAAAAATTATGGAGATAAGAGGTTTCTCTAAATCCTAACTACATTGGAGCCACTGGCGCCAGGTTATTTCTTTCCCCCCATTTCCTGACGAGTAACACTTTCGAAATATGCGGTTTCCACCCAACAGCGACGATATGTAATATATTGAAATTGAAATGCTTGCATCCAAAAAGACCTTCTGTCAGCCGTGACGACGCAGCTCCATTATGTGACTTAGCAGCGGTGAAAGAGATTCCATCATGCTGAAAGTGGTTGACATTAGTGAAATAGAAAGAGAGTGGTATATGGAAGGATGGAGGCCAGGTTTAAGAGGAGGACGTGGCCTAAAAAGGGAAAGACAGCAGCGGGTGGTGAAGTGGAGGTGGTGGTCGAAAGACAATAAACACACAGACCAGTAACATCCCAATGTTCACGCTAGCATAATGGGCCTCTTCCCCATAGATATATATAAGAAAGGCTAGATGGCTCACCCGCACTCTGGCCAATGGAGAGCGACGGTGCTACGTGGCGGCCATCTTACCGAGGGGCAGCATAACATTGTGTCTATGGGGCGTGTACTTTTTAAATAACAATAACTTGCTCAATTTTCAACCAATTTTCAAACGGTTTGGTTTGTTATAAACTTCAGAGACGTCCGCATACTTATATACTTTTATATGACGTTCATTTAAAAAACAACATTAAGGAGACAAGCGAATCATAGCCACGTTGACAACGTTTGTAATAAACCAACCCGTTTGTAAATCCGTCAAGATTTGAGGGAGTTATGACTATTTTAGTTTGAGCTGCCATAGAACATAGCCCCTCAGCAAGATGGCCGCCGGGTGAACTACGTCACAGACTCCGCCTTGACCCATCTAGCCTTTATATATGTCTATGCTCTTCCCTACCTCCTTCACAGGTGTTACCATCGATGCTAATGAAGGCTCTGTTCCATTTCATGCACTGTATGTAGCACAGTGGTTCTCACTGTATGTATCACTGTATGTATCACCCTTCAAGGAACCCCTGAGACCCACCGGTGTAGCAGAGTGTTTCCAGTTAGCCAACACGCACAATGTCAGCATCAGCCTTCATTAGTATCATTGGTAACACCTGTAAAGGAAGTAAAGAGGCACAATTTCTCTCCAAAATGGCTGCGGTGCATAGGGCCTATTCATGCCATCCTTCCAATGCAATAGCGGGGCGATTGGAATGCCACCAGGGTGGAACATACAGGTTTTGAGTGGCAGGCGATAAGAGTGTTCATACTCGTCTTGAGCTGCTGTGGTGGCGTCTTTGCCCATGGGAACGACAGCGTCCTTGGCCGGCTCGTCTATTTGTAAGTCCTTACTCTGGCTGCTGCCGGGGCTCGCGACCGGCTCGGGCTGGCTCTGTGGCCCGTCCACTTTGGTGGAGGGCGGAATGGCGGCGGGGTCTGAGGCGGGGGGTACGGTATCGGACAAGGGGGCGGCTTTAGGGGTCTCGCTCAGGTCAACCAGGGGCCCCACGGAGGGTTGGGCAGCGGCGGCGGGAGGAGGAGGTAGGGATTTGGGCGTGACGACGGGCCGCGGGCTGGGGGCGGGGCAAGTTTGGGGGGAGGTGGTCTCGGCCTGAGGAGCGTGGGTGGTGGGCGAGGCCGCACTGGCGCTCAGGGCGGTGCTCTCGCTAGCAGGGCTGCTCTGCGCCGTGCTAAAACTCTCAGAGACCGAGTTAGTGGCCGTGGAGGGGAGCAGGTTCAACACCGTGGATGTGGTGTCTGCACCCGCGGGCCTGTCAGGTGAGGGAGGTGAGGGGAGGGGGGAAACGGAGAGAGAGAGATAGAGAGAGAGAGAGAGAGAGAGAGAGAGAGAGAGAGGGAGAGAGAGAGAGAGGGACACAGAGGAGAAAGTCCAGGGAAAGTGTAAGGAAAGTGAGGGGGGAGAAGGAAAAGGGACGGACAGAGAGAAATAGAAGGAGCAGAGAGGGAGTGAAGCCCAAGGCATATAAACACAGAGTGAGCGCAAGTGTGCAGTCAGTGAGAAAAAACCTACAGAACCGAAAAGAAAATGTTAGGAACCAAGTCTTTTGTTGGGAGTGGAGTGTACATGCAAAAACATATTTCAAAAAAGGACGAACAAAGCATTAAGCTACAGTTAGGTGTTAGAGGTGTTTAAGGCACAAGGAAATTGATTAGCATAATTATGTCGCTGTAGTGACTTTAAAGGACACGTTTAAGCCAGTTTGTGGAAGTTTCTTTTAAGCTACCCATAAGTAAGTGGTCCACATGCGGCTGGCATGTTATACTGTATGACAGCGAATCAACCTAGGTGCTAAAAGAGAGGCCTTTAGCTCATTTAAAGGACAAAGACTGTGTCCCAAACAAACTTAGTGGTCTAGGGATTCCCATGACGACACACTGCATGCCTACTAAATGGTAGAGAACAGCAAGCTGGTTTATAATAATTTATGAAATGACAATAAAAAAACACTAACGGTTCTCTTTAGTTATTAATCAACAACAAAGTAAAAAGTCTAATTAAGAATCGCGTAAGTGGCCCAGGCCGTGGCGTAACGGTCTGGGCACCGGACTGGTAATCCAGTCGCAGTGTGCCGCGGGTTCGACTCCCGAACCCGACACGGCCTTTACTGCATGTCATCCCCCCATCTCTCTCCCGTTTCCTGTCAGCCTACTGTCTGTCCCTTAAAAAATCAATAAAAGGCGTAAGCCGCAAAAAAAATATCTTAAAAAAAAAAAAAAAGAATCGCGTAAGTGGCGTGTCTTGCGACGAGGCGAGGCTACAGCAATGTCTTGAATAGCAAGTGATTATCAATCTTTGGATACTGCCCCAAACGACACGTTCTGTTCCGTTTTCCTGGCCATCAACACTTTTCTACTTCCAAATAGTCACTCAGTCTCCAACACCATTTGGGACGCAGCAGTACATGATTGGTAAGGATGGATTCGCGGGGGCTAAAACAAAATACCACCAGGACTATTTCACGTTGGTCGTACACTTTACATACCAATACTTCACATCATGCATTGCGAGACGGTGTCCAGAGAGTATAGCTCTAGTTTGGGAGAGGCGGTCCGTTGCTGGTACAGGGCGGGGTCTACTAGTACTTACTCTGGCTCTGTCAAAGGAGTGGTCTCGGTAGGCTCAGTGGGTGCGCCTCCCTCCTGGCTGGGGGTGTGTTCCTCCTCCGTCCTGACCTCCACGATAGGCTCCTTGGATTCGTCCTTACTGCTGGGAGAATCCAACACAACATAAGCAGGTTACAGCAGGTACGCTTAAGCAATATTACACGAGAGGGGGTGGTTTAACGTCATTAATGCACTTCTGCGAAAGCAGTGTATTGATGACGTTAAACCATCCCCTCGAGTTTAATATTGCAATTATAGTTGCCCTTAAAAGTAAGAGAATCGCTAAAAATAAACCATCATTTTTTAATGACAGATTTAGCCACTAAGACCACAAATGTCCCAAGAAACTAGCTAGCCTATAGCAACCGAGTCGGCTGCACTCTGGGAGAACAGAGCAGCTGAATTATTTGTTTTGATTAGGTGTTCCATGATGCTTATTCCCCTTATGTTCTGTTTCCTAATGGTTTTTAATTATTATTGTTTCAAAACATTTTTGAATTAATAACAAATTTCAATGATTTCTTTCAGTAATTTCATAAAGAAATCAAAGAAAAATCTAAGAAATTCCATAAATTAGAACGAGCTCATAACTTGGTGCGAAGCAACGCTTTTTGTGCTTGTAGATCTGCTATTTTCACAATAGTTTGGGTCCCCGGCAAACATCGAATATCTCTCTTGGGTCACATGCTACAACTTTTTGGGAACCACTGCTTTGACTCACGTGAATGCCGCCTTGCCCTCCTCCACGTCCTTGCCCTTGGCCTTGCCCGGGCCAGCCTTGCCACAGAAGTTGACGGCGATGCACATGAGGAGGCCGCACTTGTTGAGGAAGTAGCAGGTGACGTCCACACCCACCAGCAGCAGCAGGAACACCACGATGAGGATGCCCACGATGGCGCCTGTGCTCAGGCCCGAGCCGCCGGCCGCCGCGTCTGCACGCCCACCACGACAGAGAGAGAGCGAGAGAGAGAGAGAGAGAGAGGCGACGAGGCAAAGAACGAGGGATGGGTGAAGTATAAAGAAGCAAAATGAGAGAAAGGAGAGGATCGGAACATGGAAGACGGAGAGGGGAAAAATAGACAGATGAAAAAGAAAGAAAGAAAGATGTCACAAAGAGGAAGTTAGGAAGTGGGCGAGACACAGATGTGATGCTGATTCCAGCTGTTATTAAGCTATACCTCGGGTTTTGTGTCCCCTCACAGGCTCAAGTGTGTTGCAGTAGTTCAAAGGGAATTTCAAATGAATTCATAGCATGCATGTTATAAACAGGAATTGCAAAGGATAATGCTAATTCCGGCCGTTACTTATTTCAACAATGTCTTAACGTTTATTCTCCACATCTCTGTGTCACACACTTGAGGCCTTTCTACTGCACCTTACACACTAAATGCATTAGTTGCACGAGTTAACTAACAGACACACATCTAGATCAATATATTATGCATTCAAGTTGCATGACTCATCTTGGGAACTATATTAGGCACAATAACAAGGTGTAGGGTCATGCACAACAGTCAACTGTGGGAAAACACAATGGTAACACTTTGTCTGTAAGGGGAGACCTGGGAGGATACATGTAGCATGTATACAGGCTCATGGCATGTCTTGACTGAAAACACTTAACCACTTTCAACATGGCTTCCCTATTAGGCATGGTGTTATACAGGAAACAAATGACAAAAACTGTCACCCCATCCAAAAATTGTGAAAATAGCAGATTGGTGCTTATTTATTAGTTATTTTCACTGTGTGACACCATCGTACAATGAAGTATAGCAGGCTGTAAGTGGTCAACTGTTCAGAGAAAGCATTCCCTGTCAATAACTTAATGTTCATAAATTGCTAAATGTTTTTGAAGTGTATTAAAATGCTTTCAAAGGGAACATTATGCAGCAACATGCAAAAGACAATACCCACATTCTGTATTCAGGTGACAGAAATCTATCTCTGTACTGAAGGTTGCACTGCTGTTTGCACAATATTATTATTTGCAACAAATCATGTCATGAGCCTTTCATGAAATTGCAGCTGGTAGAAATCTTGCAGACTCCCATCCTCATTTATGATTTATGACTAAAGTGCATATTTAACTTTGAAATGACCCGTGTCCTTCTGCTGTTGTTGAAGCAGAGGCTCGTGGTTTACAGTTTGGATAATTTACCGTAGTTATGTTCATACCAAAGACTAGAATCTAGGGAATCTGCACTACCACAAATAAATAAAAACAGCCCTTTACCCTTTAGGATATCTCACAAAAAGTGTTACCAAAGTTGTACTGCCTTCATCCATTTTTAGGACTTTTAGGGTTTGTAATAAGCCGCACCCCGGCTTTTGTATTAAGAGGTTTTATGGTTAAAATGTGTATTTAGAAAGCTGTCAAGCTGTCAAGAATTGAATGGTCAGTTAGTCATCGCATACCGTATACTATCATGAGTCATGTAGCCATCAAATTTTCATTTCACCTCAAGGACAGAATGCATGTTATTTTCTGTCAAACATTTCGCACAAATCAACACACATTCAGAATGCAGGCAAGACGGAGCCTAAGGATTTTGGTCAAAACACAACCAATAACCCTGCAATTTAAGTAAGGACTGTGGCTTGTGCTGTAAGGAGTAAGGACAATAGGTTTGCACAAGAACTGGATGAAAAATACTAGCCATGTGCTTCTGACATCATGAATCATATCCATGTGCTTCTGAAATCATGAATCATATCCATCGCTGCGCTCCACCACATGTAGGGGCATTTAAGCAGCCAATCATATCAGCTGCAAATGCCTAACCGTGGTGTTTCATGGCGGAAAATCCACTCCAAAACCAGAATTAACATGTTCTGACCGTAGACAGTATAATATAACGTCAGATTCTGACGTTGTTATATTATTATATTATATTACATTGTCTATATTTGTGAACATGAACAATTTGCTGCCAACATTGTCAACAGATCCGATTTATAGGCTACTTTATTAGTTGGTGTTTTCCATCGGAAATAGCAGTGTCAGTGTCAATTAATAACACTGAAAGTGAACGGGAGACCAATCTTCTAGACATACATTGATTTTCCAGGGATATGACTGCACATAATCAGCATGACAATGAAATAACCAATCATCTCTGGTCGGGTAGAAACCTTATGTCCAAAACTGTCACCTTTCAGGATTCAAATTAAAAAACAGCATAAGTTGCAGATTTACAAGCTCAACACGAGTCGCTTCGTTCCGTGTTTTGAGCTTGTGGATCTGCTACGTTTTTGATGCTTTCGAGGGACATTGTAGGATGATCAGGCATGGGGTGTTAATTTAAGAAAAAACACAAAAAGAGAGGGTTTCTGTCTGACAGCAACGACATTCTGAATTAATTATGTTAAGAGTTTAGAATGTGTCTCCAATTCCTTGTCAGTAGAATAGCACCTTGTCTCTTGGTGATGTCCCAGAATGTGGAACTGGAATTAAAGCAGTTTCTCATTCATAACCCTGGCATTATTGAACGGTCTAGACATTCTAATATCGTCATAACACAAAGACATTCTGTTTCTGACTGGATTTTCACTTTGAAGTCGACAAAAACACAAAGCTACTTACCAGGAACCATAATTTATCATGTTCTGCAATGAATCAAGCACAGATGAGTACAATGCTTACTGATCCACCGCAGTGGCTGAGCATGAGGCCCAGACAATGTTAATCAACGCAAACACGCACATCATTAGAGGTATGGGGCAGAATCACACTGACCACACAATAAATAAAACACACATCGCACCAAAGCACACAATTAATGATCTCACACTGCATCAGATAACACAAGGAATAACCACACAAAGCAAACACACAATTAATAACCACACATTGCAAAAAAAAAATCAAACCATTAATAACCACACATTGCATCAAGTCACACGATTAATAACCACTAATCAGGCATTGCAACAAATCACACAATTAATAACCATGCGTTGCATTAAAAATATATTGCATAACATTGTTGAGTTCCTGTCATTATTGGACCAGAGTTATTATGAGATATTGTTAGTTATTTTCAGACAAACACAACAATATACATACAACGTATAGGATTGTTTTTTATGTTTTTTTGTGGCTTTCACCTTTTATTTTTTTAATATTTTTGATAGAGGGATAGACAGTAGGCTGACAGGAAATGGGGAGAGAGATGGGGGGGATGACATGCAGTAAATGCTGTCGGGATTGGGAGTCGAACCCGCGGCACACAGCCAGACTGGATTGCCAGCCAAGGTGCCTGGACCACTGAGCCACGGCCCAAAGTATAGGATTTTAGCGTTTGACGTATCATATTGTTTAATTTCTCCGTTTCTCAACCATTGGTCCACGGACCACTAGTAGTCTATGGTGTAATTGCAGGTGGTCCTTGGCGGGGAGGTCTACGTACAAGCCCACAACATGCCACAACACGCTCTGTGCTCGTACTAGTAGATCAGACATTTTTGTTGCGCGACACAGGCGAGCAACTAAGATCATTAATGTTAAATATATATATAGAAATGACTTATCCCTTCTTACTGTATACTACATAATACATGTTTTAGGGAGGTGCATGGGGTGGTCCTTGAGGATAGTGCAAGCATAAAGCTCATAAGAACGTTCAGAAGCACCGGTCTGTTTCTCAGAGCAAAGCTTTCTTTTTCAACTTGCTGACTAAGATGCTGTGCCTGAGGAGCTGGGATTGCTCACATTCTGTGTAATAGCACAGATATAATTTCCCTGGCAGGAGGGAACAGAAAACGCATGCAGTGGATTTGTCATTTTATTTAAATATATTCTTGCTGTATGGTTCATTAAATGAATTTTTTTCAGGATTGTACTCTACTCCAATTCAACTCCATGGTGCTGGTTCTCTCTCTGTTCGGTGAGGAGAGCCTTTTGTTACTGAGCATGCCAGCGTTGGCAGTCAATGTTTGAGATTGCTGATAAATTAAAAGGAAAAAAAGGAGGTATATCGTTGCTGTCGGGCAGAAACCACTTACCATATCTCCATTATATAAATCCTTTGGGGTTTTTCCGTATTCCAGATTGACAAGCTCGAAATGCAGCACGAAACATGCCGCGAAGCAACACGCTTTGAGCTTGTAGATCTGCTACTTTTGCTGTTTTTGAATTTGAATCCTGAACAGTTTTGGACATAATGAGGTTTCCACCCTGACAGAGACGATACACTGTATACCGTACATAAATTCCTCTTGTATAGATTGCTAAATTATTTAATTGTTAAATTGTGATATTATCAAACATAAATATCAATCACATCAACCACAAGAAAATGCAGAGGAATGCAGCCTGTTCCTGTTTCAACATTTTCTTTTTCAGAAAGCTGAGTTTAGCAGTTCCGGGCAGCTCTTAATCAAACTAACCGCGTCTAAAAATAGCACGAGCATGCCACCACTGATCTACCTGTTGGAGGGAGTAGAGAGGTGTAGCAGGCAACACTTGTTTTTTCCCCCCCTTGCCTATCGCTTCATTTGCATTTTAACAGGTGCGATAAATCATTTACTAGGTTTTTAACGCTGAAGGGCCTGTCTCACTGAGCAGGGGGAACACAGATACGCGTGTCAGCACAGAGTATTGAATAGTTCTTTCAGTGGCTTGTCAGGTGTTTTCACTGCAAATTTCCCAACAGCCGCCTGATAACAAATAGCATGCTGTACATTAAGCAGCACAGGCAACTTGTCAATGAGCGGCAAACAGACACACGGCTGAGATAGAATCTATCTGAAAAAGCCTTTTGATACATTCAATTTGAATCTAATTGATTAAATTGTCAGATTCGCCGCAGTGACAGAATGGAAATTGGAACATGATTCATACAGTATTGCCGGCGCGTGACATTCACAATAGTATTGGCATAGTGTAATGGCGGTATTTGGGCTGGTGCCAGGATCATAATGTTTATACTTTCCTCACTCAGATCTACAGTAGCCGTATACTGGAATAACGCAAAGCCTGTGTCACTGCTGTGCTGTGTGCTGAACTGACTGCAGCGACACCAGCATAGATCAGTGCTTCTCAAAGTGGGGTCCGCGGGTCCTTGAGGTGGTTCCCAGCAAATATGTGTTGATTGATATACAGTAGCATCAAAATGCATTGGCCATTTGAAAACAGCCGATCTACAAGATCACATTTTGGAAGATTTCTTTAAAAACATACATCTTGTATGGGGTATCCGTACCCCATCTTTTCAGATGGGGCTCTGTCCGCGTACATGAAAACGTTTGAGAAGATTATGTGGGATTGAAATTATGTGGGAAGTCATAGGGCCTGATTCTTCAAAAACGAAATGCGCCAGAGTGTAACGGTGGCGGAAACGGATATCGTATTTATCCGTCCGATCATCCTACGTTGAGAGGACGTGTTATTCAGGGAAGCTGGTGTAATCACTTCATTTGTGCGGATCGCCGAGTGTATCCTTTCCGCATTTTTCCCAAGCGATTCGCCTGGTGTCGCCTGGTTAGTTGGAACATCCACGCCCATTCTACACCATATAAGGGCAACAGGAAATCTCGAAATACGTCATCATAGCCTGCACAGAGGATTTCAATTCTATACAACAGCGCGATGAGCTTGTGGAGTAGTTAATTTTGACAGGATGAATGCACTGCAGGGTTATAAAAAAAGAAAGGCGCCCTGCAAAAGTAAAGAGATATCCGATACTTTTTTTTAATCAGAGCTGCATTGATTCATTCGGGGAATAGATTAATATCATCTCACTGTCAGCTGTCTGAATGCATATAGTGGAGAATGGATTTGTTCTGAGCATGGACATGTAGGCATAGCTATTTAGAATTTCAACCATATACAGCGGGTAGCCTATATCCTCTTTGTCAGATGTAAGTGCATGGTTCATTTCATGATGTCCTCATATTAAAATGATTCGCGGGAGTCGGGACACTTGGCAAACTTGATTGATCTCATGATGAGATCAATGTAGTAGCCTACAGCCTACACAGCTACAACGTTGCCCATATTATAATGAATTACGGTGAGCTGGCTTAAAACTGACTGGCCAAATTGCACGCGCTGATGCCATAATGTGGATTTATAGGGCTAATTAGCCCTCGTGACTGCTGTCTGTCTGTCAGACCGGCATGTCTGTGAACCAGAATGTCAGTCGGGCCGGGCCGTGTTCTGTCCTGGCCGGGCTCACCGCGCCGTTATATTAATTTTCCAATGTAAATTTCACCCAGATTGGACTCGGTTCAGCGGCAGCATGCTGCTGTCCGCCACACACACACACACACACACACACACACACACACACACACACACACACACCGACAGTCAAGAGAACTGACTCACTAAACAATACAGTCACTAACACACACTAAACAACGTTAGATTCGTACAGTGCAAAATGCAGATAAGTGTAGGCCTATGTTCTTATTATAATTGTGAGTTTGTTTTTTAACATGCGCGAGAGCCGATCTACAAGCTCACAACGCTTGCACTGCGAGTAGCCTAGAGAAGGCTGTCAAGTGAGCAGCGCAATCGCGCATGGCATGCTATATAAATATCCTAATAAATAAATAAAAAGGTGTCGGGGCTTGCAGGGGCAGTTTCCTTATGGGACTCTATAGGCTAACTTGCCTCTAGAATGCATATGCATTTAGGCATACAAGTGCACTCGGCTTTTATATATATATATATATTATATATATATATATCGTTTTTTTATGTGCTGATCGACCAATATGTTGGGGACACATGCCTACATATTTTATCTGAGATTTGGGGACTATTTATTGATTCAGCATGAAGACTAAAGCCTTCTGAATAAATCTATATATGCAAGTGTATGCTTCCGCAAATTTCTCCGCCACCTAAAGAGGTGGCGGAGGATTTAGCGGAGTTGCCGATCAACCAAAGTCAGCGTCAAGTTCACGGCCATTTCCATGAATTCCAAATTAATGTGGGAAATCCACGTAAATGCCTTTCCGCTAGCGTCACGTCAATATATAAGCGGAAGCGCGTTGAAGAATCAGGCCCATTGTGAGGCATTGTGCCTTAATTGATCCATCCTCGCAGCCCCTATCCTGCATTGATTAAGGTCTTTGCAATCTCATCATGCAGGTACATGTGTTGCGACTGAAAACATTCTGTAAGCATTAAATGCCTGGTCTTTAAGAGAAGAGAGGAGTCAGAGGACATTAGTTTGTTTGTAGAGAGGCAGCAGAAGGTCTGCAGTCAGCAGCCACATACGTAAGCCTTTAGCCCCAAAAGTTCAGCGAAAACCAAAATGCAAAGTTGTTGTGCACATTATTAATCACACAATGTTTAGCAACAACTCAGTGATGCCTAACCTCCTGCTATCTACAGTATGTGAGAAAACTAGGTCGACTTAATCCAGGATTACTAAATTGATGCGAAATTAAGAAAGTTGTCCTGAGTCAAAACAAGGTTTAGCGCTGTGCGACATGACTGGAGCCAGTGCCAGGCGGTGTCTCTGGCAGGCGGTGTCTGGCGCCGAGAATAGCCGACCTACGGTACAAGCTCACAACATGTCGCATCCGTGACGCGTTGTGAGCTTGAAGGTCTGCTATTTCCGTCTGTTCTCAACGGACAACACCATCGCATAAACTAGGCTTTATATCAGTAGCCTATAGGCTACACTGCAGTGTTTTTATCACCTCAGCTCACTTGTAACCTCCACAAAGGTGATAGAAAAAAAGTACCAGATGTAACAGATGTACTTTGGCCCAAAGGGGGGGTAAAAATAAAAGGTGAGTAGAGGTCAAGTTGAGGTATCGGCTAACACAGAAATTGTGGTATCGGATAGGGAACGAAAAAAGTCATCCCTATATGTTTTGTAATAATAATTAACTAAAATAAAATGTTGAGTAAAGAGGTACAATATTTGGATCCGAGATGCAGTGGGGTAGAAGTAACAGTGGTGAAAATTGGAAATACTCAAGTAAAGCAAAAATACCTAAATAAATGTACTTAAGTACAGTACTTTGTACTTAGTTACTTTCCCCCACTGCCACCAGTGGTCCCCGCTGGTTTAGGTTCATCGTTTCTGCTTGAGAGAGACCAGATTGAGGTAGGAGGAGGGAACTGCCGCAATCTGGCAAGAGTCAGGTTACCACAGCCCACCATTTGATCACATTTAGCCTCTCATAACAGGCAAAAGTTGATCAAAATAACAATTCATCTATATTCTCTGATTGTGTAGACTTCTTGTAAATTAAGTAATGCAGATGTTTAGAGTTAAAGATCTAATAAGGGTACATTTGGTTACCAACTCTGCATCATTTAGCTGGGGACCACCTGGAACCCCCCCTCAAGGACCACTGGTGGTCCCCGGAACACTGGTTGAAAATCACTGCCCTATATGCAAAAGGAAGAAGCAAACAATGGGATTGGCACATGCGGACCCAGGAGGCAAACTCCAGGCGCACTCACTTTATTACCAGTCAATTTAAAAATGGGGGCAGCAAAAAACAAAATAAAATAAAAGTCAAGATGATTCATCACAGAAATGCTATTCTGAAATTTAAAGGAATGGCATTTACATCTCTTTTCCGTTTTTTTTCCCGTTTTTTTTGTGTGTTATTATTATTTTTCTTTATAGGTAGCCAGGCTTCCAAATTGTCCACACCTGGGTTTTACAGTCCATGTGTGGGCGAAAATGCATTAAAAAAACAAAACATTTGTGTAAAGCTCCAGACAAAAGAATGGACTCAACATCTTCAACCACAGGGGTGTCAATAGAATAGCACGGTCACACACATTCTAGAACATACATGGGCAACTTGTGGCCCGGCCGAGGGCCACATAGGGCCCCCACCATCACTTAATGTGGCCCGCAGGTTAATATCAGCATACTGATATATTATTGATTTCAGCTGTTACAATTGCAAACATGACCCGCTTTAATTAATTCAGTCTAAATTAGTAGCTTAATGACTATAGTATTAAAATGTTATTTTTATTATGTCCAAATTTTTCCAACTTTATATTTAGTTCACAAAGTTAACGTAACTACAATTAAAGGAATTTTAAAGGCATTTGAAATTAAATAAAAAATTAAATTTTTCCAATAAAAAAATAGCAAAATCATACTATAATTCTAACAATGTCTGTCTGTCTGTCTGTCTGTCTGTGTGTCAGAAACACTGCCGTAGCTCCTCATTGCCTGCACCAATCGCTCCCACTTTTCACACAGGCATTGACCATATGAATATGGAGGGCGTAACGAAGCCCTTTTTTTGATTTGACACATTAATGATTATTCATTAATTTATTAGTGAATTAAAAACGCACCGGGCGCATACCACAAGGGGGGGGGGGGGGGGCAAATATCTCACAACGGGTAAGGGCTAGTAATTATAATTCAGGATTTCAATTCAAATAGGCTATAGCAAAAATATCAGATCTACAAGCTCGTAGATTGGCTATTTTTGCTACGATTGTTGGCCCTCTGAACTGTGTGGAAATATAGTGGCCTTCTCCATCGTCAAAGTTGCCCACCCCTGTTCTAGAATGTTAAGTTGCTAAAGCTTCCAAAGTAATTTTTTCATCAAGAAAAACAAAAAACAAAACAAAAAGAAAAACTAACAAAACAAAATCACTATTTGTTTATAGACTACAATGATTACATCATGGAAATACACAGATATGTACTTACAAAAATGTGTCAAGGAATAAAATAATTTCACATTAATGAAAATGAGCGACTCTTTTTTAACAACAGTAGCATTAACTCTTAGCGACATTCTGCTTTCAGGTAAAAAGAGATCAGAAACCATTGAAATAACTGCTTATATCTAGAATCTTCTGAATAAAGTTTTGAAAAGATTATGTACACTTTCTCACAAAACATGATTTGTTTTATCATTATGTATTTTTTCTTCTTTCGGTTTAACAATCGTCTCCCTTATGCCTAATTTATACTTTGTCATACAACATGGTGTCCTGTGCCAAAAATAGCAGATCTCCAAGCTCAATACAATGTGTATTTAATTTTATGGCATGTGACACCGGCGCGCCAACAAAGCATCAATCCGGCTTTAAACTGACAAGGCAGTCACAGATAACTTGAATACTTCCTTTGATAATTAGCTTTATGATAGTGTGTGTGTGTGTGTGTGTGTGTGTGTGTGTGTGTGTGTGGGGGGGTGGGGGGGGGGGATATGTCCAAAAAGTTATACTCTCGTCTGGTCTCACAAAATCAAACAGACTCTCACAGAACAGATACAGTGATGCCTTTCATGGCGTTCCAGCAGAAGAACCACTGAATTCAAGCTTGTATCCAAAATGAGCGAGAGCAACGGAGCATACAGTAGGCACTCTCGTCTCTCTACTACCACTTTACTTCAAATCGCACAGTTCAATCCAGAGTGTTAAGGGTGGTGGTGGCGTAAACAGCATTCAGACACTAAATGTCACACTTACAGCACTTACAGCTGCAGAAGGTTTGCTATTTCCACCTTTTCACATCTCCAAAG
This sequence comes from Protomyctophum parallelum, assembly GCF_964188405.1. Lineage (NCBI taxonomy): Eukaryota > Metazoa > Chordata > Actinopteri > Myctophiformes > Myctophidae > Protomyctophum > Protomyctophum parallelum. The sequence continues at coordinate 82,623,592 of NC_139697.1, read as the reverse complement.
GCCTATTCACACACTCCGGTTTTAAGTGATAAGGTCAGGTGACCACCGAAAACAACAACATGATGTCACTGAGCCGCGGTGGTAAGCGACGCACCGCTCACCCAAACACATCTCTCTGTTTTTACTAACCACCAAGGTCCCCTTATCACCTAAAACTGGAGTATGGATAGGCCTTGAGACAGCAGTCATGTACAGTAGTTCGGAACATTGCAACAAGATGGCTGCCTCCAAGCATCTCTTTAGGACAACAAGGTACCGTACCCGACCACACGGATAATGGTGGCCGTCAGCTAACGGGGGTCAAAAGCAAAACAATACTTTTGGAGCCCAAAAAGTAATTGAAATTGAAATTTCACAATCCATTTTTTTAGGGGGGAAAAAAGCAATACCGGTACTTTTAATCCACACCTTTTTAAAAGCTCTGTGGATGAAATATTCTCTTTTCATTATTTGTTTACATAAAAATGTTATTGATATGATTGAAACCTTGAGAGTTTTAAAAGGTCAACTTGTTGTACCTTTTCAACGTTAAATTAACACTCCGGATTTTACTGGGTGGTTAATAACTCGTTCAAAAAGCCTGACAAGTTTCATAACAACTAGGCTATATGGCTTATTAACCCATATGTCAGTTGTCATGCAATGTTCAGGCTCATGTTATGTGTTATTATTTCATAATTCTAATTTCTAATTGAAACAAAAGTTGAAGTTCCCATTGCAGACAATACATCAGCCATCTGATGGTTTTCACAAAACCTGCCTGTACCTCATATTAGAGCATTGCAAATGTGTTACATATTATCTCAAATGAAATGCCTTTCTCCACATTATATTCCCACAGAGCGTTCAAAACCGTAACATTGACAAAACATTGCATTTGTTTTTTAAATCCGTTCATATCAAACATGAAAACAGATGAAAACAAAATAGGGGGGGGGGGGAAGCAAAGTTCAACAATTCAGAATGAAGCAAGTACTGAGCACCCTGTTATAAGCCTAATTCATACTCCGCAGGTCGGCCATGTCGCTCGGCGGAAAGAACCGACCTACAGGGTAACGACGCGTAGCGACGTGGCACGTCGTCACCTCGCAGACCGGTTATTTTCAGCGAGCGGCATCGCCGCACAATGGTGTAAAAATTACATTTTAGAATGATAACCGATGT